>NW_019385236.1:46750-48011 GCF_000671375.1 Centruroides sculpturatus | reverse complement strand
AATCGTATAAAAAAGGCCCCGGAGTTGTACAGAATTAGTCAGTGGAAACAGTTTTACCTTTTACTTTAATAAAAGATTTTTGTAAATTAAGAACTATAATAAGAATTAATTATAGAAATCTTAAACAAGAAAACTATAAAATATTGAAAAGAATGCCTTCTGAAAATGGTGATTGTCGAAAAAAAATTAAAAAGTTAAGTAAGATAATCACATAATAAAAAATATAGCTCATTAATTTGTTAAATAAATATTAGACAAAAGACTTGTACATTTATTGACATACAGTACAGTACACTTATTAAATCCGAAAATTCTACAGTAGTTTACATTTAGTAGTAATTTAATAATTAATTAAGAAATGATTTAATATTGTATCGTATTTTGTTATTTGAAAGATCTGTCGTGTTGAAGTAGAGGGCTTGCTGTGACGTCACATAGAGCCAAGGTCACGCTAACAAATATACGGGATCTGGCTATCCTTGTAGTTTAAAGTCCTTGGGATTTACCTTTGACCGTTTGTATCGCGTGTTTTAGGCATCCATTATTATAATCGGGTTACCTCTTGTCGTAGATACACGAATACAATCAATCAATCAATCAATCTTTTTTATTAAGGCACCATAGAAGTACATACCCGGTACCGCGAGGCATAGCCGGGCTACCAAACAAGATTACAGGTGAATTACAAGTTGTAAGAATTTATGCAATGCGATACAGCAGTTGAATGAAATGTAATAAAATAGTACAAAGCAGAAATCATTAAAGCTAGTGAAAAATACAATAAAAACAAATAAGAGTATAATTAAAACTAAATTATAAATAACTGTAGAAAAGGTAAATAAACAAAATTAATTAGCGTGTTTACACANTTACTCAAATTAGAAGCTGGGGTCCTAATGAACATCCAAGCCCATTAAATGCTATATATAGGATTAGATTGATTATTTTAGTTAAGAATCCTGGTATTTTTGAGTCAAAAGTAAATATACTACAGATCGAAGACAAGAGGAATATATTATACCCAAAGTAATAGAAAGCACATGTAGAAGTATCAAGTGAAAATACAGACCAATATACTGAATGTAAAACTACTTTTTCTTCAAATACATCTTCAGGAAACTCTACACGCAATCTAGCCTTTAACACAATCTCTGAAGAAACTTCCTACGATGCTCTCGAGTATATAGCAGGATATTTTGCCTATAAATATAAAGAAAAATACCCAAACTTAATTAATTCCACTAACAAAATTAAAAATCAT
>NW_019385236.1:18328-45159 GCF_000671375.1 Centruroides sculpturatus | reverse complement strand
TATCATGACCCCATTTAAGGCTCCAGAAGTTGTAGTAGAGATTGATGATATCCACAATAGGCGGCTTGCGAGTAATGACTTGTAGGCTGACGTTTGGTGTCGTCCTGTAGGCCTTTGAGATAAGTAGAAGGGCCCTGCGCTGGGAAGAGATAAGTTTTCTTTTGAGGTGGACTTTATGTGCAGCCCACCCCCAGCTACCACAAGCATAAGTGACAATGGGTACATATATCTGATTATAGATAAGGCTGAGAGCATCGGATTTTAACCCCCACTTGCTCTTTGCAATCTTTGCAAAAGCATTGAAGATTTGACCAGTACGTTTAGAGATGTCTTTGATGTGTTCGTCCCAGCTCAGGCGATGGTCCAGTAGCACGCCCAGGTATCTTATGGATTTCACAACCTTAATACTCTTGTTGTCCATTTTAATGGTGGGCACGCGACGATAAAGGTTGGGGTTGCCTGGTTTGTTCATTACCATTGCCCTGGTTTTATCAGGGTTAAAGTGGAATACACGAATACACGAATACAGTCGACCCCCTATAACACTGTTGATTTTTCCGTTTTATATGAATTCCGTGTTGTACGAGTCACTTAGATTTTACAAATACGTGTGCCGGGCTCTGAACGGCTCACATATTTGTAAAATCTAATTGACTCGTACAACACGGAATTCATATAAAACGGAAAAATTACTTTCGGATGTTTTCGATAAATCTTTCCATATCTATTGTAGAGTAGTTACGAGGGAACGTACACAAAAGCTCGTTTCCGCCATTTTCGTACCGTGTCACAATGACCTAGATTTCACTGATTTCTGATTGGTGGATGGTACCGTTTTACGGCCGTATTCGTGTCGAAAGTTGAACACTGCTCGACTCGCTTTTACGATGGTTTTACGACCTGCTCGAGCGTAAAATATCAGGGTCACGTGATTAAAAGATTTTACGGCGAGGGGTTTTTTACGCCAGTGGAGTCTTGGCCTTAGAATTTTTAAAAAAATCCGCAATTTTTTTTTTTAACGTAATTTGTTCCTTATTTTTTGAAAACCTAAATTAAATAAAATTTGATACAATTTCATGGTGAACTCAGGATATGTTTTTCTTCCAATTAGAAGGTTTTCAAAAAAATNGACAGATTTGGAATAAGCAGAGGACATGCCTATAGAGAATTTGTATATTTTATTAAAACCGTGTCTTCGTTAAGATCTAAAATTATTGTTTGGCCCAAAGGTGAAAAAGCTAAAAGCACCATAAGGAACTTTGAGACCTTACGAGATATAAGCTTTCCAGATGTAATTGGATGTATAGATGGAGCCCATATATCGATATCAGCCCCAAAAGCATCAAAAAATGCATATTTTAATAGAAAGCAGTATACATCTGTAATTCTTCAAGCAGTATGTGATTCCAAATTATTGTTTACAGATGTGTTTGCAGGGTGGCCAGGATCTTCACACGATTGCAGAGTTTGGAGCAACTCACCACTATGTGAAGCCCTAGAAAAAAACCCTATGATTCCAGAAGGGGCCCATCTCCTTGGAGATGGAGCTTATCCACTTTCTTCAAGTATGATGATACCCTATAAAGACAATGGTCATTTGACAAGGAAAGAGAAACTTTTTAATCAAATTTTAAGTTCGAGTAGGGTCGTCATTGAACAAGCATTTGGACAATTATTTGGGCGATTTAGAAGACTAAACCATTTGTTTATGTTTAGAGTTGATCGAATCCCCCAAGTTATTGTAACAGCGTGTATTCTGCATAATTTATGTATTTTAGAGAATGATGAATATTTAGATGTGTTTGATAATGTTTCTGCATCATCTTGGAATACAACTGTCCCTGTAAATTTTTCTCAAAGAACAGAAGTGAATAGAGTTGATGGAGTAAAAAAAAGAGAACACATTGCTAATAGATTATTTTTACTGGCAAATTGTTAACGTAATTTAACAAACAAATTTCTCTTATTAAAATTGTTATATATAATTAACATGTAGATTTCTGTAATGTAATGTAATAAAACTTACTCTTATATAATGAGAGTAAAAGTAATGAAATTGTAATTTTTGTCTACTTGCCCAAGTTTGTCAAACAGATAAACACTACATTAATAAAATATTTATTAGTATACATAATTGGTAACTTCTTATGAATTGTGATTTACAAACATTACAATATAAATCTTTTAGATTGTATTAAGCATAGTTGATATAGAATAAATGTTTATCTCTATACTATTGAAATTATTGAATCTACAGAAAAGTGTTTTATTAAAAGATACTGTCCATGAGCCTTTGCAATGTTAGTAAAACACACTTCATCTTATATTTAATGCACAAACTTAAAAATATACATATAATACCAAGAACCAGTAATAATAACTAAGAAATTGAATATGCTGAAACATCCCTAAAACTTCCATCTAAAGTTTATTTCTAGATAATCCACAAATTAAAGAATAAACCAAAATTATAGTTATAAACAATATATATATATTTATTTTGTATAAAAATATGTACATAAAAGCATTTCAGTTATTTTTTCAATATTTCTAATAATTGCTTCATAACTTTAAGTTTTTCTTCTTCCATCTTTTGAAATTCTCTCCAACGTCTTTCTTCTCTTTCTTCTTTTTCTTTATCTTCTTTTTTCTTATTTTCAACATAGTTCTGAAACCATGCTGGAGGTTCTTCTTTCGATAGTTTTGGTTTTTTTGAATATGGAGTATCACTTTGGTGAGGGATTGGAGAGGATGAGGAAGAATTGTGACTAGTAGTTGCGGTAGAGTTTTCGGAAGAATTGTGACTAGTAGTTGCGGTAGAGTTTTCGGAAGAATTCGATGTGTCAATGGGTGAAGGTTGGGAGTAGATAGGGCTAGGAAGAGAAGATAACAGTGTTTCTGCAGGAGGTGATATGTTGGTTTTGTAACCGTATTTTTCATCTAATACTTGAAAATACGGCCAGGTGATGCAACCTTCGCCACTCTTTCTAGCCCTGTCTTTGTTTTTCCTATATGTTGCTATTAAATTCCTCCATTTCATATCACAGTCTTCAGCAGTTAAATTATACCCTTGTGACACCAATTTACTGTGTATTTTCATCCATAATTTTTTTTTGTTTCCTGGCTTTCCAAATTGCTCCTCAAGTGCCAGTCTTTCTGAAATGAGTAACTTAATAATGGCATCTGTCCATACATCTGTAAAATTGGAAATAAAAAAATGTCAAGAATAGCTAAACTAAAATTATTTTTGATTTTATGACATGTTCATTTGCTGGAAGACAGATGCTAAATTATATGCTTACCTCTTTTCTTTGTTGAATAATTTTGGTCTTTTCCTGTTAATGTAATACAAAAATTAATAACTAAAGTAATTCAAGTAAGTTTAATTATTATGCCTTTTTGTCCTTTTTTTATAACTCAATTTAAAATTTTATTTTGTATTACTAGTACATTCTATATATTAACAGGACTTATTATACTGGAATTATGTTCTTTATTTAGTTCACCTGTGAACTAAATAAAGAACATTATTTTTGTGAACTAAATAAAGAACATTATTTTTGAACTGTAAGACTAAATATCTGCATCCATAATTCCAGTATAATAAGTCCTGTTAATATATAGAATGTACTAGTAATACAAAATAAAATTTTAAATTGAGTTAATTCAAGTATTATTCGAAAAAAAATTTTTACCTGTATCATTTTCTATATTAGATTTATCTTCAATAAGTTTGATATCTTCAATATTTAAGTCATTAGGCAAACCTAATGACGGCCAAATATCTGTTCCAATTAAATTTTTAAAGAATTCATTGAGATAGTTGGCCTCTGAAAAAGAAAGCTTAGTATTTCAATACTGACCAAATTATACAATATAATCCTACAATCACGTTTTATTATATATTTACCTTTAAATAATCTGTCCGCTATTACATCGTCCACAGCAAGAGTGAATCGACAATTTTTATATAAAAAGTTTACTTGCTTCATGGAAGCCGCCATATTACTTCGTTGTCTACTCAACAGCGTCTAAGGTCGTTGAGTCCGTTGAGCTCAACGATGAAACAGCGCTGACGTCACTAATCTCAACGGACAACTCAACGGTCTATTTAGAAATGACGTTTTCTCACCGTTGAGTCAACCGTTGAATATAGAAACGTACGGGTCATGTTATTGCTACGGATGGAAGACTGTAAACACACAATTACAGTGGTCTAACTGAGCCTGTGTATAGGACGTTGTGTACTTAGTGCTTGTCGTTCTTCAGGTCACCCCTTGCATCCACTGGCGCTGTGATGTAAACACACAGCTAGTCAACGTGAGTCCCTTGTGTACGCAACATCTGTAGGAACAGTTCATAAGCTTACGGAGCGCATTTTTACAGCATTTAATACCATCATAGGGGAGCGTGGCTTCTTACGGAGAGTCGGACAAAACATGGTTCGTCGTTGCACATTATGAACGAAGTTGGTGGTCGTCACACAGGGCCGTGCGGTAGATTTTCTCAGTATGATGCAAGTCTTCGAAATGCCGCCTCTTAAATGCTGCTTATGCCACGCCTTAAATGATGCGTATCACGCTCCATTACGGTGCCGCCTGATGCGGCCGCATCTCTACATCATAGCACGGCACGGCTCTGTTCACAATGACGATTAAAACAAAGCAATTAACACCACTTAGACAAAATTTAAAGCGATTTATACCAAAGTTAAATACTTAATTCTCCTCACTTTATTTACTTTTGTAATTTCTGTTTTTATTCGCATGTTTTCATTTCTTATTATCAATTGAAAGAAACAAGCAGCTCTTCGCTTGCCATTCGTCATTTGCAGACAAACGACAACCCAGAACTCACCACGTGGAGGTGGCTGCTTCAAAGTTCCACCAAAAGTTGGAAAGAATGCAACTTTATAAGCGACTGACATCACTTGTCGAGTTTCATTCGTCCTAACTCACACAATGAAAATATTTATAATTTCCTCTGAATACTTCAAATTCAACTATTCGAAACTCACCGTATCGTTACTATCTAAACTAATGGATATGATATTACAACAACTAGTAATAATGAAAGAAAGCAAGCCACTAAGATCCCAGGTCATAATAAAAAGCACGTTAGGGCCACAAAATTTACTTCAAACTCATACCGAACCTCAATAAACAAAAACATAAAATTCTCACCCTGCGCGAAATTTAATAAAACGGGACACAGACAGCCTTTTCCGCCTTTTCCTCGGCATCATCTGTCTTCACCCGAGCGGGCCTTAAAGATACGGGACACAGACAGCCTTTTCCGCCTTTTCCTCGGCGTCTTCTGTTTTCACCCGAGCGGGTCTTAAACATGCGGGACACTCGGAGGGCTCTCCATCTCCCGTCGGCCTCTTTACTCGAGCGGGCCTTAAAGAAACGTGACACAGAGACCCCTCTTTGCCCCGTCAGCATCTCCTGTCTTCACCCCAGCAAGTCTTAAAGATTCGGAACACAGAGAGCGTTCTTCGCCTTTCGTCGATGTCTTCACTTGAGCGGGCCTTAATTAAATGCGGGACACTCGGAGGGCTCTCCATCTCCCGTCGGCCTCTTTACTCGAGCAGGCCTTAAAGAAACGTGACACAGAGACCCCTCTTCGCCCCGTCGGCAACTCCTGTCTTCACCCGAGCGGGCTTTCTCCGCCTTTCGTCCGCGTCTTCTGTCTTTACAATCGTCACCTACAATAGAAAAAAACGAACAATACATTGTAACAATTCGTTACGTATTGTTAGAATATATTTTTAACAACGCGTGACATATTACGATCACATCATGTTTTTACATCCGTGTTATGTAAATATATTAATCGGTTTGAAATATTTCAGAAAGGATTATTTTATTAAAATGATATTTATTAGAAACAAGATTATTTTAAATGCCATTTATGCCACTCCTTAAATGATGCTTATGACGCTCCATTACGGTGCCGCCTGATGCGGCTGCATCTCTGCATCATAGCACGGCACGGCCCTGTCGTCACACTGAACATTTACTCTAAAGTAGTGCAGCCACTGATTCGATGTACTGTACAGTTTGATTGTACTCTACTGTTTTGTCAATAAAACTTGTCATAAATACTGTATTCTGCTGTTTCATTCAGCATACCGACCTCATAGAATAGTGCAAAGTGCTGTTAAAACTTTATATTTCATTTCTGGCTGTAGGTTCCTTATATCAAAACGTTCAAAATTTCATCCTCTACAATCCCCAAATTTTTAAAACGTCATTCTGATACACCCTGTATATGTGTATATATATATATATATTACAAACTTATTTCATTAGTAAAAATGCATAGTTGCAAAATAATTCAATTTTATTGTTTGGGCTACAAACAATTCAAATCCGCTACTTTTAAAGCACAACCACGCTACTTTTTAACCTTCAGATCTGGCAACGCTGCACCAGAGGGCCTGAAGCAGTTAAAAATGGATAAGGACAATGTGGTGAGAAGAATTCTTCATGTTTTTAATGTAAAGTGTCAGATCCTAAAACAGAAGGCTAACACTTGATCGTTTTTAACATTGTGAATTGTTTTTTACTGTTTTACCTTTGTTTATAAGAAGTATATTCTTCAAAAAGGAAAAAAAACCATGTTGACTGTTACTTCTGGGGTTGTGTAAAAAGGATTAAGATAGACTCAAAAATTTTATATTTTTGTAAATAGTCTGAACTTCAATCAAGAAGAAAAATATCCTGAGTAATTACAGAAATTGTATCCATATGCAATTTGGTTGGTAATAATTATGGTAATTTATTAGAATAGGTTAGGTTAGGTTAGAACGTGCGTCCCCACTGTTTCCTTTTGTTTGCTGGAATCAGAGATGAGCCGCCATGAGGGTATACGTATCTAGACATTAACCGTAGAATTTAACCAAAATTTTTTTTATCCATTTAACTCGAATCCCCCAACATTAAATCCTGAGTGAGCCACTGAAGACAAGGGTAAGATTGCAGATGTGAATGACACTGTTGGGATCTTAACAGAGCTGTAGAGCATGTCAAAAGAGTCACGTATAGAGGTATGGTTCCTTTTGACTTTTTTGCTCCTATGGGAAGCTCTACAGCTCTGTTAAGGTCCCAAAATGTATCGTTCAGAGCTTGAATTAAGCCCAACCGTCTCATTTATAGCTTGAAATGAGTCAAATTATGGCCTTAATTAAACAAACATAAGGTAGAAAGCACATAAGCGCTTAGCATTTAGACACGTTTCTACGAAAAACAAAATCACTTCACCTTCTTTTGTTCCCTTTTTAATTTTAAATATTCTTCTAATTGTCTCTGTTTATTTTTAATACTTGAGATATTTCTTTTAGGAATAGAAGAATCAGGTTCAGGTTTCTCACTCGTAGCCACATTATCACTGGATTCCGCCATGTTTGAAATACTTTAAATGTTGCCAACTCTTCATCATTTTCTAAATTTTTATTCTTTATTTTGTTCTTTTCCATTCTTATCTTGTTTTTTAGAGTTTAGGAACAAATTTCCATTAAAATTTTTCATATTTAAATAAAAACTATTTGAGTCAAAAATTAAACATTATAATAAAATTATTTGAATTAACCTGATACAATGCATAAGAAATTCATTGAAATTTACATTAATTTCACTGTGAGAAAAATTAGACAGTGAGTGTGTCTGCGGACACTAACAAGGTCTTTTAATCATATTCGTCAGGTTCAAAATGGGGCGGTCGAGTGACATTGTGTTGGGGCCGACGTATCCAGAACCCGACCACTCCCAAAAAATTCCTGGAGTGTTTTGACCTCCTGGATTCAATCTCCAGTGTTAGGCTGAAACCTTAATCCTTGGTTTTACTTGCAAGTTTATTTAACGGCTACGGTGCGCAATAGCGACGATTACTGTGGAAATAATCCCGAAACATCTCTCTAAAAGCTCGTCGCACCGCCAAGGAACACAGTTAAATTAAGGGGAGGGATTTACGAAAAGTTTATCATTGTAAACGATTGAGAGGGAAGGGGTCGAGGCATTGTCTACGTAGATTTTTTAGCGTTATTAAGACTTCACGCAACATATTTTGCTAGAGATGCTACTGTAGGTTGCAGCCAAAGTGCATTCTGCAACTAGACGCTTGTTTTGGGAAACGCTGGGTTAGGATATTACCCAGATTATGATTATAGCTTGTTTGATGAGCTGGTAGGGCTAGTAGGGGTAATACTTAGTATATGCTTGGAAGTAGTGGGTTATATTCTTGTACAGTATATAATTGCAGTGATTGTAGGTGTAGATTGTCAATTTCTTGATATTTTCATTTGTTTGGCTTAGTTTCTTGTAAGTCTATGTCTTGAAAGATCATTCAGTCATCGATATGGTGTACGGAGCTGTCTATTTTCTTTGTGTAGTACTGTATTTACATTTGTCAGATCACGTTAATTTGTGGCAATATAGAAATTAATTGACGATAAGAGTATTGTTTCGTGCTCTGTTACTGTGACTATATTATTATTTTGATTTTCAGCATTCCCTGAAGCAGGGCCGTGCGGTAGATTTTCTCAGTATGATGCAAGTCTTCGAAATGGCTCCTCTTAAATGTCGCTTATGCCACACCTTAAATGATGCTTATGACGCCCCATTACGGTGTCGCCTGATGCAGCCGCATCTCTGCATCATAACACGGCACGGCCCTGCCCTGAAGTCCATTCTACTCGCAAATTGGCAGTATTTGTAGTTTATATTTTCCTTGACATTTGTGTTTAAAAGTTATCTTCAAGTAAATGTTAAAATAACATTTTTCTACTTTGTACTTAATTGACTATGTATATATTTATTGTATTCTCAGTACTTACCCTTTTAAACCTACCCGGAAGAAAATTCTGCCGGCTGAGTCTTAAGGTCATTCACTCAGCAGAGTACTCTTCCGGCTGAGAAGGAACAATAGGCAAAACATTTTTATTGAGAACTATACATTTTAGACTTATACAGTTTTCGCGATTGTGTTCTTTTGTGTCTATTTTACATAGTAATAATTTTTTTGGATTTTATTTTTAAATAAATTTGTCATTTTCGATTTTTTAAATAAACACACTGCTTGCACAACTCAAGGTCATTATTGTAGTGAGGTAAATGTTCCTTTTTCTCTCTTTTTCTTTAATTTTCGTGCTAGTTTTCGTGATATCACAAATTTATGTAGTTGATTACATATGTCCGTTATAGTTTCCATGATTTCTGATAATTGTTTTTTTTTTAATCGTAAATGCAATGTGTAAAGTCACTTATGTAAATTTTTTCATTATTTTTTTAGTTTTTGTATCAATTTGTGTTTTTATATATCTGTTATTCATTGGTATGTGTAATTTTTTACACTTTTATTCAACTTTGTTAATTAATTTACAAAATAGATTAGTCAAAATATTGTAAACAAAAGCACGTGTTTCTGTGATGACGTGCAGGTCATGTGACCGCAGAAACACCTGCAACAGGTAAGGTGACGTCATTCTATTTCCTGTGACGTTATAAGACGTAGAAGCTATCTAAGAAATTAAAATAATTTAAAATATTAAATGTTCACCATTATTTAAAAGCATTATTTCAGTAAATAAATTCGTGTTTTTATTGTTTAGATACTTATGATAATTTAAATTTAAATATAATAAAATAACTTATTGTTATTATTTTAGTAATAATAAAATTTATTTATCAGAATAAAAAATATAGATAATACATTTTAGTTATTATTTTGTAATATATTACTAAGTTGAATTTTTTAATGATACATAAAATATATTATTTGTGTATGAAAAGATAGGTACTTTTTTCATCTCCAGATGGCACCAATGTAAATGTATTATATAATTCTGTTCTCAATTTTTTTAATTAAATAAATTCGAGTAATTCAACATAATTCAAAATTTCTGAAAATACACAATTCTAAATGTTAATATTTTTATGAACCAAATCAGAAGTAACATTTCTTTAATTTTTTTAATAAATAGTAACTTTATACATAGCATATTTTTTGTTTAATAAAAAGAGGGGTTTTAAAAATAAGATTACAAATATTTTAGATTTTTAATGCAAACACACAAAATTTTCAGTATAATTTATTAGCAGGTAAATAAATAATTTGGGAAGGATTTTGGTTTAAAATTTCGTCACAAGATGGCATACGTATAGCCTATCAGAAATTTTAAAATGTGTTAATTTTCATGAAAAACACCAGATATTATTATTTTTACTGCAAGTTACGATTTATTTTAGTAATTACGTAATTACCTTTACTAATGCGCGATTAACGCTTAATTATTTTTTATGGGATATTTTTTATTAATTTAATTTAATCGTTTTAATTAAATTAATTAAATTAAACTTCTAATGCACAAATTTCACTTTGGTAATGTTTTATAACGTAGTTTCTGATGTCATAAACAACGTCCGATAATTATAAAAACGTTATTTTTGTATTTTTGTATGAGAAAAGTTGTTACCATATGTCTGTGCATTACATACGATACACTGCATTTTTATAAAAAGGAAATGCTTAGCATTGTTCATTTACCAATATATAATATCACATAAATTAGTATCCTTTATAAAATATTTACTTCATTTCAAAAACGTATCACGATATATGGCGAAAAATTGCGTATACTATAAAAGCTATAATCAATCAATCAAAGTTTTATTGTACTAAGGAAAAAAATCCTTGTTACAGGGGGGTTATTTTATACATGAAAAAGCCGTAGTAGCTTGTTTTACATCTTATTTGTTTATAAAAAAAAAACAACATAATTTTACAGAGTTAGAAAAAATATACATAAAAAGTTTTATTGATAGTTGCATATCATTAGCTAAATATTAATTCATAACATCATTATCAAATATATTAGTAATCTCAGTGAAAAAGTTATGTAGTTTATACATATCATTTTTTAATAAATCTCCAATTCTTAACATATAATTTAAATCATGGCTCATGCCAAGTATTTCTGTTATTTGGTATTTCTGACGATATTTTTTAATAGCTGTGCAGTCTTTCAACAGATGAAGAATAGAAAAGTTTTCCGATTTACATTAATAACTCTTTTGTTTAGAACAATTTATATATGTATGTATGTAACCAACAAAAATTATTTATTTAGACCAAGTTGTAATAATAATCGTTAAATTTTCATATTTATATCAGTTATAATAAATCTGGAATCAGAAGGAACTTTTAAAATTGGAGAATACCATGAATGATAAGCCGATTGCAATAAATATTGAGTTTTGATTGCGATACGGCCGATTCCATCAGTAGTGTATAGGCGTTATTCCAATTTATGTCAGATTTATCTAATAAAACACTTGAGATTCCATATGTTTGAAGTATATTATTGAATTTGTGTTGCCAAGTATCTTCGGTGGAATGTAGAACATTATATTGATACATATTTTGGTGTAAAAATTTTATATTCTCACCATCTGTATTTATAAGTCGGTAATAAAAGCTATAATAGGAAACTAGGTTAACTCGACCACCTGTATGACTCCAGGCGAAATACGTTAAAAACAAAAGAGTTTCCCGAATTGTCTACGCAAGTAGAAAAGCCTAAACATTATAATGAGCATGACCGGAAGAAGTTTATTTTTAATGATTCACAATGTGAAAATATTCATTAAAAATACCAAATTAAGAAATATGAAATAACTACATTTATAATCATTGCTAAGTGGCCAGCTATTTTTGGATAATCTCTTTGAAAGCGACATTCCTCTTGACCTAAACAGCACCCTGCTCAAAAATGCAAAGAATTCTTCGCTCGCGCGTATTGGACAACGTAGGTTTTTGAAGCAGTAAAAAACAAATAAATACCTTGTCTTATACGCGAGTAAATACGATAATTCGATTGTTTTTCTTAGCATCGACTGATTCAGTCGGTTCTGGCATACTCCCACAGAAATAAAAATGTTTGAATTAATATATAAGAAAAATATTTTCAAAAGACTTAAAATTTATAAATTTTTATTAAATTAGAACAAAAATAAGTACTTATGGATTAAGAGGACGCCAGTAGGAAATACGATCAAAGTCGCGATTTTGAATGAAAATATCAATTTAAATCTAAAAAGAAGAAAATTTACTGATAAGGTTGTAAAAATGAAAAAAAAAATAATTAGGATGATAGATATCGCCTATTTGCCATATACACTACAAAATAATTTGCATATTCAAGTGGTTTATTATTACAATTTGTGAAATTTTGTTATATCTTTATAAATCGTAATTTATTGTTTGATTTATCAATTATATTAAATTTGACAAATAAAAAAATTGCATTATTCGGAAAATTGCATCCTCTTAACTTATAAGTACCAAATGGACTACACTTTTACATTTTGCTAGGAATTTAAGTTTTTAACTAAATGGTTCATATTCGGAAGTACTATATTATCGTGGCAATTTCGTTGGATATTTCCCTTTTTTCATGTTTTATTAAATTAATTGGTCAAGAAACTATAATTCATTAGTTGCCAATTTTTAAAACACTTAATGTAAAANATAATAATATTATCAAAGACGAGAATAAAATTTTTAAAGAATTTCACAATTTTTATACCACTCTATACAAAGAATCTGTAACTACGATGATTAGTGAAATTTATTTGCTATTTTATAATTAATTATAAATAAGTGGATACATTCAAAACACAAACATTATGTTGTTTATTTTTGCCTGAGCCGATTACGGGCTTCTGACGGAAACTTTTCTAATTTCGTTTATTATGTGTTAATAAGAAAGTGTTGCTCAGATAAAAAAATTATGATTTAATATTGATTTTTACGGTATGAGTGCATCTGTTGAGTGCAGTTTTTCAACCATGAAGCGAATTTTTCATATATTTTATGGATCTTCCGAAAATATGGCAATTCTAAGGCCTAACGGTTGGCAGAGACAGAACGATTTAAAACTGTTCGAACATTAGGTTAAAACATCGAAATATATAAAAATATTTATAACAATGTATGAAATATTATCAATTTAAGGGAAAGTATGGGAATCGATTTCGAAAGCCGTTCTTCAGGTTAAGCATTAATGCTCTCCCTCTCCCCCTCCCTTAATAACGCTCCCTTTAATAAAACCATTAAATTGCCACTTATGGTCTAAACCAGTGTTTCTCAACCTTTAACAAACCGTCGCCCCCTTCAATAAAACCGTTACGTAGTATCGCCCCCTTCACTACAAAATTCCGATTCCGAGAGAGGGACAAGGCTAACGCCAAATTCGTACTGCATTGAATAGACTAGAAACTAGTATAATGTTGTTTGTTTAATTATTGTACGATATAACAAATAAAATATCTAATTATTCTTAATATAACGTTTTACTATATCGCCCAGAAAATTATTTTTCGCCCCCCAAAATATAAATTGTTATTAATCGCCCCTCAACATGGAAAAACGCCCACAAAGGGGTGATATCGCCCTCGTTGAAAAACACTGGTCTAAACTCTTGTATCTTGATTTCAAATTACAATATTTAAAAATTAAAATATTAAGATAAAACTTTTTAAAAAATTATTCGTATGAAAAATTAATTTTGTGATCAGTGCTACCCAAACCACTACTACTACTATTTACACCATAGACTTCTATGCATACTTTTTTCCCGCGAGTTTTAATAGAATTTGTTGCCAATAAACATCAGTGACGTAATAATAAACACAATGACGTAGCGAACATAACTGCACCCGGGCCGCGACACTATATTGGCACCCCCTCCCCCTCCAGAAACAAATTTTGTTATTCTTGGAAACCATTAGGCTCCCCTCTGCCAGTAGCGCCCAGGGCAAGCTGCCCCACCCTCTGCTGAGAGGTTTTCTTCGTTTTTGGGCAATAGGAAATTCGGAAGTTCCACAAGGCCAGGCAGCCTCAAAGGATTAACACATGGTGTATAGCAGCCTTAAGTTAGGAACTTTTCTCTTAGCGGAAGAAGAAACAAAAGAAAGCGCGGAACAAAATAAAATGACGCGATCGAACGAAAACGATTTAACTAGAGAGCAATTTGCGAATTTGTTTAATTTTAGCGAAGTAGGAAAGGATAAGCTGACCCCTTTATTAGATTTATTATATAAATATAACCATGTATTCGCGAAAGACGATTTTGATTTGGGTTATTGTGACTTAATAGAGCATAAGATAGATACCGGGAATAATCCCCCGATATGCCGTGCCCCATATCGAATTCCATATGCCCAGAGAGAGATAATGGATGAGTTAGTGGATAAAATGATTAAAAGTGGGGTAGTAGAACCTTCTAGCTCCCCATGGGCATTCCCAGCATTAATGGTCTGTAAATCTGATTCGTCGTATCGAATGGTCGTGGATTATCGCCAATTAAATAAAATTACCCAATTAGACCCTTATCCATTGCCCCATATCCAGGAATCACTGAGTTTGTTGGGAAGAGCGCGATATTTTTCTTTCATGGACACCTTAAGTGGATTTTGGCAGATACCCTTGAGCCCAGAATCCAAGGAGAAGACGGGGTTCAGTACTCCGTCGGGGCATTATCAATACAATCGTCTCCCAATGGGGATCGCTTCCGCTCCAGCAACTTTTCAAAAAATGGCGGATTTGGTATTAAGCGGCCTGAAAAACAAGATTTGCCTTGTTTACATGGACGACATATTGGTATTTAGCCCAGATTTCGAATCACACTTGGAGAGATTGGAGTTGGTGCTCCAGCGCTTAGCTGCAGCTGGATTGAAGCTAAAGCCCCGAAAGTGTCAGATGCTAAGGCGACAAATAAAGTTTTTAGGGCATGAAGTGTCAGAGGATGGTATCCGACCCGATCCGTCTAAGATAGAGTGTGTTAGGAATTTTCCTCAACCCCAGAATGAGCGAGATGTTAGGGCATTCTTGGGATTGACAGGATATTATAGGAGACACATTTTCCAATATGCAAAAATTTCGAAACCCCTTTCGGATTTGTTAAAGAACGATGTAAAGTTCCATTGGAACCAGGAACATGAAGCCGCGTTCGAGAAATTAAAGGGAATATTGACTACAGCACCCTTGCTCAGATCCCCAGATTTTAACAGTCCCTTTATATTAGCAACAGATGCTTCCAACACAGCGATAGGTGCAGTGTTGTCACAAAAGGATGAGAGAGGAGAACTTCCCGTAGCATATGCGAGTAGATTGTTAAAACAAGCTGAGAAAAATTACAGTACCACAGAAAAGGAATGTTTAGCCGTGATTTGGTCAATTAAACACTTTAGACCCTATCTTTACGGGAGAAAATTCACCATTATCACAGATCATAGACCCCTTAGATGGCTTATTAATGTTAAAGATGAAAGTTCGAGACTTAGTCGATGGAATTTGGCGTTACAAGAGTATCAATTCGAGATAATCCATAAACCGGGTAAAGCTCACACAAATGCAGATGCGTTAAGCCGAATACCCATAGCGACAATCTGCGAGATGCAACCCATATACAGTAAGGCGCAGATAAAGGAACAACAGTTAAAGGATCCTTTTTGTAGGCGAATTAGACAACAATTAATGGGAGATCTGTCCTCCCAGGAAACAAACCTAGATACAGATTATTATTTGGATGCGGACGAAATACTCTATAATAGAAAAGAAAATCCCGAGAGAAAAGAAAAATGGGATAGAATAGTTGTACCTAAGGTTATGATAGACTATGTTCTAAAAATGTTCCATGATATCCCCAGTTCAGGACATGTAGGCAAGAAAAAGATGCGAAAGAAATTACAGACACAGTTCTTTTGGCCAGAAATGAATAAAAACATAGCCAATTATTGCGATAGCTGTCAAGAGTGTGCGGTGAGGAAAAGGCCCCAACACGGACACCAAGCTCCACTGCAGACGTTCCCTCGAGTGTCAAGACTTTTCGAACGCACTGCACTGGATATCCAGGGTCCCCTTCCTATCACTAGTAACGGTAATAAATATTTGTTGGTCTTTATCGATCATTTTTCTAGATGGGCCGAAGCAATCCCGTTACCCGACATTACCGCAAAAACGGTGGCAAAGGCGCTCATCACGCAAATTATTCTCAGACTTTCGGTCCCGAAGCAGTTGTTAACAGATAGAGGATCCAATTTTGTTTCCAAAGTCATGAAGGAGGTTTGCGAGCTATTAAAAGTGGAAAGACTTCTTACTACAGCATATCACCCCCAGTGTAACGGAATGGTAGAACGCCTTAATAAGACCCTGATAGATATTTTGACACATTATGTTGACGCGGATCAGCGCAATTGGGATGAAATGATCCCTTACGCTCTTTTCGCGTACAATACTACCGTGCATTCGAGCACGAATGAAACGCCCTTTTTCCTTTTGTATGGACGCGATCCGACTTACCCCTTTGACATCATTATTGAACTTAATCGACCTCGATATGACCTAAGTGAAAATTACGCGAGCGAACTGAGAGCAAGGATGGCCTCAGCTCACAAATTAGCCCAGGAACACGCGGAAAAGGCTGCGTATGATAGGAATACATATCATCAACGTAAGCATAAGCCATACAAATTTTCAATCGGAGACAGAGTTTTCGTTAATGAGGTAGCTATACCCGCGGGAGTGAAGCGAAAATTAGCCCCGCGATGGCACGGTCCCTATAGAATAATCGCGGAAACGAGTCCTGTAGATTTTATAGTCCAACACATCCAATCCGGAAAGAAATTGCATACGCATGCTAATAGGTTAAAACCTGCAATCGCTAGGTTGGAATTCGTACCACCCGATGCAGGAGAAGGAAACCCAGATGCGAGAAACGCCGATCCGTCACCCCTAACAGAGGAACAACCTCAGACAGAACAGGTTGACCCCTGGGATGAAATTGTTTTAGAGTCACTGCAACAAAGTCAGTTAGATACCACAAACACCGCCGGAGACACGGAAGTTGAACCACCCGTGACTTCGTCGCAACCTACACACAACTATGCTCTCCGAAGTCAAGGACCGGTAAGAGAGTATCCCTGGGTCCTTCCTAAATCTTCGGGAATTGTACAACCAAAGGTGGGAGTGTTACGGGACGCGGAGGTCAACGAGATCACTCAGCGGAGTGAAGGCCTCCCGCGGCTGCCACACCCTACTCCAACTGGATTGTTCGCTGATTGTAAATGGTAGCTTCTCTTTCTTATGAAAGGGAGGGTATCATCTTCCAAATGGAGCGAGGTCTATTGTAAATACGCGTGCGCATCTAAATCAATTGTCGCGAAATCAAACTAATAATAATGTAAACTCCCTTTTTGGTAGATAACGATGGGAAAATTTATAATAATCTATTTGTTCATATTGCTGAGTCGCACTGTAAGCGACGTATCGACGATTGTACCTGCCTTAACCAAAGGTATCATATTCCTGCATCAAGGAAATTTCCTTATGACCACAAGCCAATGGACTATGGTTATAGAAATATCGTTCGAAGAATACGATAAATACCTCCGTGGTGTGCATCGTCACCTGGCCGCCCTAACTCCCGTTGTTAAGAAAGGAAAACAGAGAGAAGATGACCCCATGCAACCGTTATGGACTTTAGCTGACGCAGAACTGACAAACCTACAACGATCCCTCGCCGATTTGGAGGCAGAATATAAAGAATTAAAATCTACCGTAACTATAGGAAATCCCTCTCGAACGAAACGAGGATTAATCGACGTTGGAGGGAAAATCTTAAAATTTCTCTTCGGTACAGCTACATCAGAGGAAGTCGAAGCGATGAATAGCCAGATAGACAAATTATCCCGAAATCAACAAAAATTTGTGCACATTTTAGAAGCCCAAGCAACCGTCATGAACCAAACCCTACAAGCGGTCAAGGACAACCGGAAGTATATCGACATGATGATCCGACGACAGAACTATTTAGAGGAACAACTCCAGGTGTTCAGTTATTCATTCGTCGTTTATACGTTCGTCGTAAGTACAGCACTTAGATACGTGGAAAACGCCGTTACAGAATTAAGAATCGGCGTCACGAATTTAAGACAGGCAGTGGAGATGTTAGAAAACGACAGACTTAGCTCATACTTCCTGCCAAGGTCACAGCTGTTAGAAGCGCTTACGGAAGTAAACAAACATTTACCCAGCGGAATTTCGCTGATCGAGACTCTAAACGAAGACAACGTCTTTAAATACTATCAGTGGATAACTACCACAGCAGTAGCACTTTCGTCAACACTGAGAATTTTCGCAAAGTTTCCATTGATCACTCCGGAAGGATATTTTGACTTATATGAAGTAGTGGAGTTCCCCGCATATTTCCCCATTTCGAAAACATTTGCTCATTACCAGACCGAATATCCGTACATTGCCTTATCAAGAAATCGACAACTTTACATGTTACTAGAAGCCCATGACTTACAAAAATGTAGGTCCGGACTGACCACGATCTGTGCGCCGGAGGTCGCCGTTTGGAGACTTCTGTATCAATCGTGTGAATATGCTTTATTCATAGCGGATGAGCCAACGGTAAACAAATTATGTAAAAGAAAAGTGTCAATCAATCCAAAGCCAACATTCCGATGCATTGACGAAGAAGGAACTTGGATTTATTCCACTCCATCACCTTTAAATTTGGTTATCGAATGCAACCTAGAAAGACTTGCAACGTTCTCCAGTCAAGATGATTAAGTTAAACAACACGGGAATCTTCAAATTGCCAATGACTTGCACCGGCCATGTGCCCGGCGTGCGACTCACGGCACATTTTCAATCACGAACTTCCTTTAAGGTTGCACTTCGAAACCATTACGTGATACCCGCGATACCGGACGTTCTCAATCTTACAGAAGCGAAAATTCTGCAGGAATACATTCAAGGAAATATCACTCTGGACACCCTCCAGCCCAGAGAACATGATTGGTCACTGGAATTTTCGAAACGAATGTTACAAGAAATAGATCAAGAGATCAAATCAGTAAAAACAGATATTTCCCCGTCGACACCAGACGTGTTAAATCATCCATTTTCTATGTGGAATTTAAGTCTTATAGCTCCTGTTATCATAATAGTGACACTTCTAATGGTTTGGAGATGTCGCAGGCGGCTACGCTGCCTGGGAAGACAAAGATCAACGAGCCTTTATCCATCTTTCAAAAGAGAAGAGCGAATAGAACCCGACGTAACGGAGATGATCGAACGGTTACCAATTACGGTGAAAACTAGACCGCTTCCCAACATCCCTAAGGAAAGAGAGGATGAGAGGGAGCCAATAACCCTACCTAAACAGGAAGAATCCATAACACTTCCCGTCGGCTTGGAGACAATTCCCTCACAAATGAGACGATTATAAAACGGTGCGGGAGAATTGGACCTCCTAAAGCGGTAGCATTTTGTATTAATCTTTTAGTTAGAAAATCAAGACTCAAGAAAATTTTCTTTTCCTTTTTGTAATGAGAGATTGCATGATTTTAAATATAAAAATGTTAGAGCGGATGCTCGAGGACCACGTTTTAACCAGGGTGGTGACCGTTTTTCCCGTAAGAAACCGAGGGGCTACAGACGAGCCTTCTCCCTTCAACGACAACGAAGAGGGGGCGAGACCAGGAAATGGCAAATAATATAAAAAAAAATCAAACAGGACCAGGAAATATTGAACAAAATTAGAAAAATAAGGCGGGAGCAAGAGGCAATG
The DNA here is from genome assembly GCF_000671375.1 of Centruroides sculpturatus. Taxonomy (NCBI): domain Eukaryota; kingdom Metazoa; phylum Arthropoda; class Arachnida; order Scorpiones; family Buthidae; genus Centruroides; species Centruroides sculpturatus. Next base: position 25,517 of record NW_019385236.1, on the reverse strand, counting down.
TTCGTGGCGGCGGGGCGAGCGGGAGGCTGGCACCGCTGCTAGAGAAAAAAAAAAAAAAAAAAAGGAGAGGGGTAACGCAAGACTATGTACCGCAAAATTCTTATTGTGTATCTTACTTATATATATATTTTTTGTCATTATATTATATTTTTCTTGTCATTATATTATATTTTTCTTGTCATTACATTATATTTTTATCTTATCTCGTATATTGTACTTTATTAAAATTTTGTAATCATGCTTTATGACTAGTTGGATAATGTATTCGGAAGCTGATCCGTCGCGATCGGAAAAAAAACGCTAGTCAGGCAAACAAGTTGGTCCCAACGAGGAGAGGGAAAACGAGACCCCTGATAGCGAGATACCACGGTCGGACTGGCAATCCGAGTCGCCAGGTAAAATGTTGCTAACCTCAGAACGACATTTTTAAATGGTGGGGAGCCCTGTGAGGGTCGTAAAAACGCGTCGGAAATACGACTAATTACGAGACTTTTAAGTCGGAAAGTTTCGAAGATAGAATCGGGTCAAGAGGGTGTGTTAATAACAGAACCCAGATGGGACGAAAACTTTTTTCGAATCGTAAAACAAACGCGATGCGATGATAAACAACAGGGGGGAATGTCGACAGAGAGAAAGAGCTTTGTCGAGATGTCTGCGAACAAGTGTCGGGTCGACGAGCGCGAACATTAAAAGCTCCGTCATCACCTCTCCGACCTTTTTCCGACCTGGATCGGTCTCAAGTTTCACCTAGAAACAAAAGAATGACCAATCGGGGTAAGGGAGAGGGCGAACGGGACCAATCAAAGGGGTGAGATTTGGGGAAAATCTTATAAAACCCCCGAATCTCAAGGACACGGGGCAGATTCTCTCCAAGACGCCAGGTCCTCAGCACACGGACATCTATACTCAAGAGAGATTCTCAGCCGCTTCTCTCCGAAGAGGAAGTCCCAGTCGATTCTCCGCAGTTCTCCACTCGGACCAGGTTCTCCACCAGTGACCAACATCCGCAACATCACCGGACAGAGGCCCCTGTGCAACGGACACTCTCCTGTCGAGCACGGAACACCAAACAGCGCCCGTTCGTTGACATCAAGGAGCTCCCACCAAAGCCGATCTAGATCGCATTGTCATTATGTGAGTTAACCTTATGTCAAAATAAACGGTTTTCGTGTAAGACACTTGTCATCTTTGTCTCCTACCGCCACCACCCACATACGGTTTGACCCTAGGTTTTCCTGACGCGCAATTAACGTATTGCCCCCAAAATCGGCAAACTTACACATGACACATTTTTTAAAATTTGAATCTGGATAATATTGTAGTAATTTCTCTAATTTTAAATGTCAAAATAGCTTCTTTCAGAAAAAAAAACATTTATAAATTTTTTTATGTTTAAAACTCTTTTGTATTAAATAAATTCTAATAAGAATGATCAAATAAATAATAAAAATTTACAATTTTTGTATTTATGAAATGATTATGAAGGATTTCTTAAATGCGATCATAAGTATAATCTTAACTGATCATATACCTATTAAATAAAATATGTGGCAGTACATTAATTGAAAGGTACAGTTGTAAAAAATGGTTAGTGTCATTTCCATTAGTACGTTAAAATGCGTGCTAACAGCTAAGCAGCAATGTGTGTATTTAAATTTCAAATGTACTTTTTAACTATAACGTAATTATATTCTGATTAAAGTAAAAACAAAAAAAAAACTTCTTAAGACGGCTAATTTTTTCCATTTTCTCTATACTTTCAATATGGCGCTTACCATCTTTTACCTCAGAACCTTTCAATTACATGTGAAATTTAAGGGAAGGAATTGCAAAAAGTATAACATTGTACACGATGGAAAGGAGGTTGATACATTGCCTACATTGGTATTTTTTAGTAGTATTAATAGCGTACGAACTTCTTATAAAGCCTACTTGTTTACTGATGTAAAGAATGTTGCTCAATGTGTGCCCCATTGTTTAGGTGTAAAATCTGAAGCTGCGGTCTGCTGTTCAGGCAATGAACAGTGTGTTCATTGCCCAAACAGCTGACAGCAGCTGCTCTCCACGATGCTTCGCCATGTGCAGTGTAATACGATCCGTTAAGTCTGCCAAAGTTGCAACATTTTCATTATAAACCATATTCTTTAAATAGTCCCAAAACCAGAAATCGCACAGATTAAGATAGTCATTGTTTTCACCGTCTTTATTCATGTTTAAAATATCACTTAAGGTTAGTCTTCATTACTTACTTTGTTTTGTTTTGTGTATTTCCCTGCAAAGTGTTTCCTAATAATGGAAGTCTTTGAACTAAATATTTTACAAAATCTTTTTCCTCATCCTTTGCATAGTTTGTATACAAATTTTGGTATCAAATCATGCATTGGCTAAGTTACAGAATGTTCTGAATAGGAAACTTCAATTGTAACTCAGCTATCTTGTACATCGTTCTACATGACAGGGGAAAGGGGGTCAAAAGCGGCTCAAGAACTGACTCTGTATACATAGCATTATTCATCACACACAATAATGAATAATATAATGATTTTGTACAGGAACATACTGGTGTATGATGATATAACAGTATTATACAGGGTGTCCTGTCAAGACCGTATAAACTCTACAAAGAAAGAATACACGCTCCGAGTATATAAAAAAATGACCCAAGAACCATACCTCTACGACCAGTGGCAGGGTGTCAGCTTGCCCAATGGCAAGTGAGCCCCCTTAAATATTAGACAATATGTTAAAAATATAATAATTCCAATATTACTACTATATGCAACTAAAATTTCCATTGTATTACTATTTTAATAAAATCATTTTTCAAGGATACATTATATTTAAGAATATAATAAATAACTAAAAATATAATTCTGATTCAGGTTATGTTAGACCGATGCATACGTTATATAGGCTTGAATCTTTACTATTGCAACTACTCAACGAAGATTAATGGGAAATTATAGCCTAGGATGGTGATGTGCAGCTGTAGTCAACTTTGTATCGAGCTGTCGCACACATTTCAAAGACAGCAAATATTTTTAATTAAGTCCCGCTCAGTTTGAGTGTGATTCATCAGCTTTTCACCTCGCGCTAGCTGTGTTGTAGGAGTGTTTTCATTAATATTTTTATATACTGTTACCCTACCCTATTTAATTTAAATATAAAGGATTATAAACATTACAAAGATTTTAGGAAAAGCACTTCCTTTTCGAGGTCACATAAATGAATTCACCTACTCTCTGGACAATGAGATTCTGAATCATTGCAATTTTTTAGCTACAGTGTAGTTGATGGCTTAATATTACCCTACTATGGCAGCTCACATTACTGCAGTACAAAACAAGTTTACACAAAAAATCAAACGATTAGAACAACAAAGAAAGGATGAAAGTAAAGGCTGTGGTGGATTTATTACATACCTGACAACTATTAACACGTTAATCCAAATTATGAAGAATATGATACAAGGAAAAAATTTCATGAGGTTTCTTAAGCAAAATATTATTCTATTCAACTTGATTCAAGAAAAGATAATTTAACCATCAATCAGTCTTGCATTATTATATGGTATGTGCTTAAAAGTGTTATTTGTAAGCGACTACTTTTAGTTGTGACAAGTAATGTTGGTACAGGACTTTTTGATCTATTGGCTGAAACATTACGCAGGGATGGAGAACTTTACAGTCTGCATGCCATATTGTAAGCATACTTAGCTTTAAAGATGTTTGTGTGCGCCAAAGTTTTAGATTTTGAATAATGACACAAAAAAATTAAAGGAATATGCTTTAATTAAATCAATGTTAAAAAGCTGATTGAAAGAACGATGATCAGATGATAAACCAAAAAGATGATTGAATAAGATAGATGATAAATTGAAATCATGATACGTTATGTGCCACTTTTGGCACGCTACATAGATTCACCAGCCCTGCATTACAGCATCTTAAAATTGATCTCAGAAAACGTTTATCTGACTGTACAGATGGAGCTGCAAGATATGACAATGAATATAATTGTTTACAAAATAAAATTACTGATGTGGCTGATCAACATATTCATATATGAAAGTGTGTCTTGAATTTGATGATAACTAAAACAACAAAATGTTGTGTGCCCGTAGTTTGTTTTTTTCAATTTTTTCTCCAGAATTTAGCAACTTTTACGAAAACATCATACAAGGAAATGGCTGTGTGGATAGACGTTGCTGGAAAATATCTAGGACAAGAAAAAAATTAAACAATTAAAGCTAATTGGTGAGACAAGATGGTCTGGGAAATTCAATGCAGCAACAACTATATTTAAACATTTTGATGATGATGATGTCAGTACTTGTATATAAACAACTTGTATATATTTGAAATTACAGCTTATCATCAAGTTATTTACAGAAAAATTGTTTAGATATGTTTACTACATACAATTTAGTAAATTCAACTACAACAAATATGAAGGAACAGACAAGAACATTTGATAATGTTTACAGCAAGGCATTAGAAATTGTAAATAAATTTAATCACAAGATTTTATAGTTGAATATGGATGAAAATGAAATATTGGAAATTGACTCTAGAAATAGCATTGCAGAGGCAAAGGAAAAAAAATTGCAAATTAATTTATAAATGAAGGAAATTCCTCAGATACTCTAGCCGATTTTTGAGTAAATGTGTTTAACCTAATAATGGATCACATTGTCCAGTCATTAGATTGAAGCTATATACAACACGAAAAGTTTTATAAAGAATTATTCTACTTGGACCCAGCAAACTTCAAAACTATTGCAGAGAAGGGTCTTGAAGATGAAGCATTGGAAGGAATCAAATGTTGCTATCCATTGAAAAAGAAATGTTAGTTGAATTTGATGAAGAATCACTTATTGATAGATTCGTGCAACCATCTAGTGAATTCAAACGATTGCTCTTATTGGTGGATTAAATGAAATATGCTTTTGAACTACTTGCTAACATGTAGAATGTTCAGTACAAGCAAACTATTTAAAAATATCTATCATTTATTCAAAATTTAAAAAATAATAATAATTAAAAAATTCAATTATAACAATCTGTATTTACATTCTGTATCTACTGTATACTGCCAGTAATATTTGCAATATATGTACATACACTGTAATTACTGAAAATTTACATTTATTTCACAAAAATTTTAATTATATCTTTTTCTGCTTATGTATTTTTGAAAAGTTTATTTATTTCTTATAAAAATTAAATAATAGCCTTATAATTGTGGGTAGGTCCCTTTTTGTCTTCTGACAACCAATATACAGTATTTAGATCCAGTCCGCTACTGTCTATGACACAGTTTCGAAAAAGAAAAAAAAAAAATGCAAAAGAAAAAGTATGACGTTATATCCAGTACACGGAAAATAAGCTTTATTGGAAACATGAACCTCAATGCTTACATAGATATTATTTATGATTTTATGCTTACATAGGAAGATGCTCAAAATGACTACTGCACAAGCTTTAGAATGGCTGACTGCACACCATCCAGCATCGGGTTGGCCACAAAAGTGAATGCAGCATGAAGATGAGCAAGCAAGATTTTGTGCAGTCAGACAGTCTATGGCATGTGCATGCATGCCTTGATATGTTTGGTGGTCATTTTGAGCATCTTCTTATGTAAGCATAATATCAAATGAAAGTATCGATGCTCGTGTTTGAAATAAAGCTTATTTTCTGTGCACCTCATGTGATGTCACATTTTTTCTCTCATTTTCAAAAACTATGGGTTGTAGAAGTATAGTTCTTGAATCATGTTTTATATATCCTGAGCGAGGATTCTTGTTCTGTTCAGTTTATGCAGTCTTAAAGGGACACCTTGTATAATAAAAGTTATGCTTTATTATAACTTAGTAAAATAAACAGATTATTTATACAAGTTTATTAATCAGATTCTTTTACTGAGAGACAGACTCCTATATATCCAGGTCAATGAATGAAAATTTCTGATTGACTTGGGATGAACCGAGTCCTTCAGAACAAGCACACGAGGTAATTGTATATTAAAATTACATAAGCAACAGTTTATTTTACAAAAATTTAATCCGTTGTTAGACAAATCCTGTTTGCTCTTAGTCACACATTTATAATTACTATGAAATTTTTATTTACATATGCTTCACTATGCAATACTTATTTATATACTGTAATAATGCAGTAAACTTAAATTACCACAAAATATGAACGAGATGACATCAAAGAAATTGACTGGGGTATCCAGGTTGTATGATCGCCTATTTTCCACCGGATCCTAGAGAGCAACTATAAAAAATTTCATCCAGATGTTTTAATGTTTGTCATTACTTTCCTCCCCATACTGCCCAGGCAAAGAGTATTGCTAAATCTCTTTGGATAGCTTTGAATAGAGATACTTAAATTATATACTGAGTGATCATAATAATTAATTTTAAAATAAATTATAAATATCTTATAGATATTTAAATATATAAATTCTAGTTAGTTTTTCATTGCCAGAAACATTATAGATCTGTTTTGAATTTTAATTTAAAAAAATTTCTTAGAAATATAATTATTATTGATTCTGGCTTCTCAAACTATTTGATTAGACTATTGAAAAATGAAAAATGCTTCATTTGTGAGTTTTTTTAATCAGATTAAATTTGCTTATTCATTAGGCTAATAATAATAAAAATTATTATTATTATTCTGTTTTTAAAAATTACTTAAATTCAGAATAATTAAATTACCTGTGGGTAAGACAATTAAAAAAAATTGAATTGGACACATTGAAAATTGCAACACAATTCATTATTGAATATTTTGTTAATTGTTTATATTGCAGCCTCTGGCTCTTTCTTTTAATTAGTAGTTATTATGAGAGTGAAGTTTGCATTTAAATCAATAATTATAACAGTACATTATATACTTTTTTTGAATAAGCTTTATCTAAATATTTATCCAAAAACCGATTTTATAATTCTTTAAGTGTGCTCATTACGACCATATTTTGCAGATATTGAAAGAAAACATTATTATTTCTTTTAAAATTAAAACTTTTATTATACATCTTACTTGTAAACTTTTTATTTTACAAGAAAAATCTTCTCCTACTTGTTTCCATTTCATGTCGCTGTAAATAAATAAAATTTCAATTTAATATTTACTATTTGATATAAAAACTTTTAAATGTGTATTTTATTTTATTTAAA
>NW_019385236.1:15597-16927 GCF_000671375.1 Centruroides sculpturatus | reverse complement strand
ATTATTATAAAATTATATATTTAAAGAATAATTTATTAACTTTAATTTTTTTATACTTTCTCAATTCAGTTAATAATTAAAAAGCTAAAGTAAAAACAGCATATCTCATATTAGGGAGTTTTCGAGAAACAGAAGGATTTGTTTTTCAATTCACTAGCACTTAATATGCAACATTTTATTAATGTACAATCTGTGGATATGATGTTTTCTACACTAAACACCTCAATTATATTATTAAAGCCATATCAAAATTATTCAGATAGTAAAAACAAATGCGGATTCGTATATTGCAGCAAAAAAATTGCGACCGTATTCGTATAAAGACGCTAAAACACTAATAAAATGCGGTAAAACGTCATCGCCAACTCGTGTCGCGACAGGACTGGTTGAATCTGGACCAATAGTGGACGAGCAGCTGAACTACTTACACGCTACGAAGAGTTTAGGCGGGTAAGTTGAGTTTTACTATCGTCTGTACAGTATATAGGCCTAAATTAGGTACTGTAAGTCTAATACAGTATTGTAATTTTATACAATTCTTGTGAAAAAAACATTTCTTATTCAACAGCCATAAAAATTATTTCTATTAATGATGTCTCCAAAGTTCAACAAATTTTTCACAGAAAAATAACTTATCAGAAAATGCGCCCACCGTTTGGTGCACTGCTCCGCAATGAAAACAAGCCTAAGCAATGGCGTGGTCGAACGGTGCACACTCGGTAAGTAATCATACAATTTTTTGTTTATAGCATAGTTTATACAGATTATTCTCAAAAAATTATATGTGTTTTGGAAATGATGAGTGAAATTAGTCTAGAATTGATTAATTTTATGGAAGAAAACCTTTCAAACAGCCGTAGTCTATAAACTGCACATGTGTCAGGCTGTGATTGGCTCATGTATTTAAGGATTCCTACAACGTGAAATTCTTATAAAGCAGAACATATCTACCGCATTATAGGGACGTCGACTGTATATAAAAATTTTTATCTATTAAATTTTATAATTATATCAAATAATATATGGACTATTAATATTTTGATCTTTAAATTATAATAATTTTGACAGTTCATAGCAGTTTTAAATGATAGCTCACTTTTAATATCCATTCGTACTCTCCATATTTAGAATCAAATGTTCCTTTTTGTAGAGAGCGTAACTTCAACGTAAATCTTGGACCAATTTCTTGCAAAGCAACTTTCTTCCCTCCTTTGAATTCATATCTAAAAATATATTAGAAATTATAAATGAAAAAATTGTTCTAAAAGTGTATTCTTAATTGAAATATGATAAATTAATCATAATTATTATAAATTATAATAAATGAGTT
>NW_019385236.1:9431-14325 GCF_000671375.1 Centruroides sculpturatus | reverse complement strand
GGATTATTCCCAAAAAATTATACGTGTTTTGGAAATGTTGAGTCAAATTAGTCTAGAATTGATTAATTTTATGGAAGAAAACCTTTCAAACAGCCGTAGTCTATAAACTGCACATGTGTCAGGCTGTGATTGGCTCATGTATTTAAGGATTCCTACAACGTGAAATTCTTATAAAGCAGAACATATCTACCGCATTATAGGGACGTCGACTGTATATAAAAATTTTTATCTATTAAATTTTATAATTATATCAAATAATATATGGACTATTAATATTTTGATCTTTAAATTATAATAATTTTGACAGTTCATAGCAGTTTTAAATGATAGCTCACTTTTAATATCCATTCGTACTCTCCATATTTAGAATCAAATGTTCCTTTTTGTAGAGAGCGTAACTTCAACGTAAATCTTGGACCAATTTCTTGCAAAGCAACTTTCTTCCCTCCTTTGAATTCATATCTAAAAATATATTAGAAATTATAAATGAAAAAATTGTTCTAAAAGTGTATTCTTAATTGAAATATGATAAATTTATCATAATTATTATAAATTACAATAAATGAGTTGATCTAAAATATTTTATATATTTATATAGATACGTATAATATATGTAACTATTATATACAGTTTATACTGCAAATTCATTAATAAATTTTTGAATTTATTAATGAATTTGCAGTATAAAGAATTGTAAAGAAGATATTGTTTGTTCATACTATAATTCATTTTTAACACTGTCATAAATTTATAATCATAATTTATATGGATATACTGTTTTAAATTAAGTTTTGAAATAATACTCTATACCAGAGCTTCTTAAACTTTTTTTATTCACGACCCCATTTATGATTATTTTATATTTTTTGGGTCGCAAAAAAATCACAAAGATATATACAAATTTGCAAAAACAATAATGGTGTACTATCACAGTTCACTCTTGTGTTACAATGGAACAGAGACATCTGAATACACTGAAAAGCGACAACACTACACTAGTTCACACTATAATCAGTGTTGCTGAATCATTGTCTCGCTGCACCAGAAGTGACACAAAGCACAACTCACAAAACCTATGACACAAAGCATGCCATTTTCAAACTCTCACAAATTATTTTCAATATTTTGCATTAAAATCTCAAGACTCCATTTGGGGTCGTGACCCATAGTTTAAGAAGCCCTGCTCTATACATATACTTATATATACATTATATATTTGATACATATGTGTCATCCAAAGAGGGAAGTGGAAAAAACAAACAGAATAATTAGAAATACTAATAAATAAATAATTATATTTTTTTCGATGTAGAAATCGGAGATCAAAAGGTCAAATGGGGAAAGGATGACAAAACCCACACACTTCCTATTTCATCCAATTTTGAAATAGATAAAGCCTATCAGATGATCATACAAAGTAACAATTATTACTAAGGTTGCAAGACAAACTCTGACTTTAGTCACCTCCAGCAATTAATTCAGTTTGTTTGACAGCTGTTATCAAATTTATGAGGTAGAATGAGTAATCATAATGGATAGAAAGAGGTAATAAATTTATCGAAATGTTTGATTTCTGACAATTAACATAAACAATACCCGGACACAAATCAAACTGAGAATGGGTTACATCATACATAGCATTAGTCAGCTCTCCCAAAAACGGGTATAAAAAGGGCTTGGACAGTCCTCCGGGCACGGACATCATCAGTGGACACCAGATTCGTCCTGCCATCCTTGCAATATTTCATAAAGGAAGACTACTGGTCAACTCCACCGATCCAGGAGCATTTTACTGACGTCCTATACAATGAGATCAGGAACCATCAGTCTAAAAGGTATATTATCTGTAGAATTATAAACTATCTCTCTCGGTTCTTTAGTTAAGTAGTTCTTTAGCTATAAGTAGCGGTAATCTATCCTTTGTATCTAAACTTAGAAACTTAATGTATATTAAATTTTATTTGTTGAACCTGTGTCACTCTGTCTAATTATTCGGACACCTATCGACTTACTCACACCTCCCCACTTGATTTAAAGCCCTCTCAAAAGTCATCCTCAGAAAAGAGAACAGGCTTTTCCAGCCCTTGCTGATTAAGTAGCATTTCGGGAACAGCCCGTGCCCCCAGTTATCTTACACATACCACATTTCCTTAACTACGAGATTCAATTTTTTATCCATTTTTGTTTGCTCAAAATAGACATACATCCTTAGAATTAATAGTGTCTTACATTCACAGACCAAAACAATTAAGATTGTGAGCAGACCACATGATGCATTATGTGCCGCATATTTTTGATACATAATGCACCAATTATTATATTGATAAAATTGATCAAATTTAGATTTAATTTGATAGCTTCAATTTTAAGAACTATTACAAAACTTTTGATAACTGATGACTTTAATTTCCATAGTTTCAAAATACTCAATACTTAAAAAAAATATTAAATAAATTTGAATATGTATTAGTGTTGTAACGAATAGTATATTCGGCCTCAGGCCGAATACCGAATATTCGGCCATGAGCATGGCCGAATAGCCAAATATTCGGCCAAACTATTCGGCTTGATTAACGCACGTACGAAAATTGGCGCGCAAACCGCATTATGGCAAGGATCTTGCTCTCTATTGGCCCGCTGTCACTATGCTTCGCCAATCGCGTTAATTCTTGGCAGTTGTAGCGGACAGACAAGAGTGTCGTGGAAGTATGTGATAAATGATGATATCAAATGTGGATAACAATGAAATGATCTATACGTGTAAATAACGGAAAAAGAACAGAGAAGGACCATGAAGTGAAAATGTGAAAATAAATATGAAATTCAGTTGATAACATAATCGAACGAGTCAAGGCAGCTTATTGGCACGAAATTCGCGGCTGTCAATGCCAAACAATTGTTGTCATAGACTTCGGAAAGCTAAATGCTTGTAATGAAAGTCACTTAGCGTGCACGGGCGAAAGCCTGGGGCCGTTCGGGCTATCAAGCTGTCTCGAATCTGTGAAATCATAACTGTGACTTATATCGACGTCCTATCTGTCTCTTTTCTCCGTTATCACCAGGCTGAGTCACGTAATTGTAAAATGGGAACTCTACGACGGAAAAGTGACGAATCGAAAGTATCGTGAGCGCGTATTATGATGTATGCACAGGCATACATGGATTAGAGCGATAGAGGAAAGAGAAAGGGAAGAGCAAAGACGAGCGCTTAAAAAGAAGGATAGGCAGGGTCAGACCCTCAGATGTGCGAGGATTCTCCAACGATAGACGTGTACGTGTGCTGATCTTTGTAATTATAAATTGTGAATACATGTGACTAATATTATTTTCTTTTTTATTTTGTGCATGTTACAAGTTATAAATAAATATAAACAAACAACACTAACTCGATAACATTAAATCTAAATACCAAAATGATTAATTTACTGTGTTTTTGTTATTTTTTACTCCTGTTTTTAGGTATTCGGTATTCGGCCGAATAGTGAAAAATAGGCCGAATACCGAATAGTAACCGAATATTCGTTACATCACTAATATGTATCCTTTATAAAACTCAAATATAAAATCTAAATGGATTTATACCAAGAAAATTTTATTATATTTTTATACTGATTTATACAGGGTGGACCAAAAAGAATATACGTATTTCAAACTGATATATTTAATAAACTGTAAGACATACAACTATGGAACTTGGGACACATATTTATGAAACTCTCTAGTTAAGATTACAGGTGTTCAATATGTCCTCCACCAGCAACACGAACAATATCACACCAATACTCAAATTCCTGCCATACTCGACTAAGCATGTCCGGTGTCACTGATGTAATGGCAATACGGATCCAGTTCTTCAACTCATCGAGGTTCTGTGGTAGTAGAGGAACATAGACGGTTTCCTTGATGAAACCCCACAGGAAGAAATCACACGGCATCAAATCCGGTGACCGTGGAGGCCAGCTGAAAAGTGCTAAATCGTCAGCTCCTTGATGTCTAATCCAACGGTTCGGAAGAGTTTCATTCAGAAACTGACGAACTTGACGACTCCAGTGAGGGGATGCCCCGTCTTGTTGAAAAATGAGGTTGTCCTTGTTCAGCCTCGGAAACAACCAGTTTTGCAACATATGAAGATACTGCAGACCGTTAACCGTGTTTCCATCAAAGAAAAAAGGGCCATAAACAGATGAGCAGGATATAGCACAAAACACATTCACTTTAGGTGAATCTCGAAAATGTTCGTTTTGCGCATGTGGGTTCTGTAGGCCCCAAATTCTAACATTCTGTTTGTTCACCTTCCCACTAAGGTGAAAACATGCTTCATCACTGAACACGATCCGTTCTGAGAAATTGTTATCGTTGTCAATAACATCCTGAATCTGGCCACTAAATTCCACACGTTTATGTTTGTCATCATTATTCAGAGCCTGTAACAGCTGTAACTTGTACGGCTTCATAACTAACCTGCGTCTCAAAACACGCCAAACTGTTGTTTTAGGCAGCTGCAATTCCCGACTGGCACGACGTGTTGATTTTGAAGGGCTACGTTGGTAAGCAGCTTGAATCCGTGCGACATTTTCTTCAGATACACGAGGTCGGCCAGGACTCTTTCCTTTACATACACAACCTGTGTCAACAAACTGACGGTACCATCTGCGAATGTTCCATCCATTCGGAGGATCAATTTCGTACCTCAACCGGAAACGTCTTTGCACTGTAATCACGGAATTACACTTCGCAAGCTCAAGAATACAAAAGCTTTTGTGCTGTGGCGTAGCCATTTTACAACAACTGTGAATACGTCATTGTAACCAAGCACAACTGACATCTGGGGACAAACTAGACAATGCACTCGTTCCTCCGATACCCGCAGCACACCGCTACTATCGATAGTTTA
>NW_019385236.1:2194-8705 GCF_000671375.1 Centruroides sculpturatus | reverse complement strand
AAAGAGAATTTCAAGAAGAAAAAAAAATTTTTTCTTATAAACTAATAATTGTATAAATATATTTTACATTGTTTTTCTAAACAAATACCAGTATTTATCTAATATACTAAATAAATATTAATGTATTAAATAAATGCAAACCTGTGATGGCGAACAAATATATAGTCTCTTTGATTATGAAATGTTACAACTCTTCTACCATGAAACTGTGGATCATAATGAAAGAGAGAGGCAACCATTCGACCAACTCTTTGACCAAGTCTTGTATTGAAATTGTTCAATATGATTTCTGGTCTATGTGAACTCCATTCAGCTTTCCTCTATAATGCAAATTTGTTTAACAGGAAGTTTTAAATATTTTCAAAATATTTTAAAGTACTTACCTTTATATTTTTACAGAACTTTACACCACTTAATCTAAAATAAGCTGTTGGTCCTTCTGGTAAATGTGTTACCAATAAAGCATCTTTTCTAGTCAAGGTTTACTTTTCTTTAATTATAATTAATAATTATTTATCAATAAGGTGTAATTAAATGAAATGGATTATATAAAAATTAAATTAAAGTTTTTAGTAGTTTGATATTAAAATAGATGTAATAAATATATATGCAGCCTATTCAGAGTGCTATATGAGCTTATTATGCCAACAACTACCAGATTATATTGGGCTATATATCGTGATTACTTTAAATTAATTACTAAATAATTTCCCACTAGAGGGAGATGTTAGATGCCATCTCTTATTAGATTTAATAATTATAATTAAATTAAATAATTTAGAAAATTCTGGAAAAGAATTGGCCGAGAGCAAATCTTGAACCCGCAACTGCCATGCAGATTGTTGCCAGTTATGCTACCTGAGCCTCTAGTCCAACCTCCTCTTCCAGATATATTTAAACATGAGATAACCATCGTTGGTTACAGGTGAGTGTTTACAGGACATGGACACGAATGCATCTCCAGCTGGCATTTGACCCATTAAGTTCTTTTGAATTTAATTAACTGTTATTTTCTTTTATTTTTGTTAAAATAAAAGTTTGATTTACATTGGCACTTTGTTGTTAATTAATGCAAACAATGGACGTTATGAGATATTTAACAATAGTTGATCAGAATTCTTGCAATTGCTAATGTTAGGCATTTCCTAAAAATGCATAAAAATTCAGAAGTATTTCAATTTTCTTCTGATCTTAAAGATTCAAAATGCTTGGTGTTACTCCAAAAAAAATAACTACCTGTCTTATCTAAAGTATTATAGTATTATGTGCTAAGAAAGTGCAATTTTTTCCTCTTCATAGCACCGCAATATATATTCATCAAAATAATAACTATTACTTCACTTCTTGAAGTAATAACTGTTATTATTTTGATAAATATTTGCATTAATATTAATGTTAAATAATGTAATGAATATTTAGATTTCATTATGTTTATTAGAAAAGGAAATAAACTGCAATGGTTTGATCTTTCTTCTACTTTTTAGCCAACATAGCAATAAGCCATTATCTTACATATTCAATAATTTTACCATTTCATAACATCTTATTTCTTCAGTGTTTCATATTATTGTATTAATAATCTTTTTATACTCAATGAATTACTTACTACTCAACAGTTATGCTGAACTAGTTACATATCATTCTCTTGTGCCTTCTACAATTAGCTTTCATTCATAATACAAAGAAACATTTTAGATTCTATATATATATAATTTATTTTTGGAAAAAATCACCTTATTAACCAGTAAATAAGTAATCATTTTGTATATTTATTCATTTTTCTAATCAGGAGTCATGGCAGTGATTCTCTGCCAAGTAAAAAAGTCACTGACTGACTATATATACAGGAATCAGAGTTGCCGACTTTTTAAGGGTAGATTTCTCTGCCCCCAAATACCAGGGGCCGTATTCTGGTCACTAATCTCTCATCTCTTCTTTCAGAGACAAATGATGTCAAAACAAGAGAGGAAATTTGTCTCTCAGACAGTGGCGATTCTAATCACTTTTAACAATCTCGTCTTTGTTGTTGACATCATAATTCTACTAGGTTGACTGTATATGTTTGTGTTAGATGCGCACGTAACACAGTATAGAATTTTGACCAATGAAATTGTAAAGTTTTAAAAAATGCAGAGTATGTAATTATAGATGGTAAGGAAAGCACGCATTCAAATAAAGCACATGATTTTGACAAAGTTATGGTTTTTGTTTTATAATGTTATTACAGATTGTAATGTCAAATTGTCTCTTAAGAAATAAAAATTTTAATAACCTAAGTTAGAAAAGTGTGTGTACTTAGTTAAGGAGAAATTAGATGGTAATATTTCAAAAAATACTTAGAGAGACAGATAAAATTAACATCATATTCAATAGTTCAGTAATTGATGTAGGATAATTATAAAAAAAAAATGGAAATCAGTGGTGTTCCCAAGTAGGCACTGGAAAAAATCATAAGCATTTTTTCTCTCTCGAAATATTTTTTCCCAAGATAGAGAATGTTCTCTAATACAATTATACAGCACAAATAGCATACAGCCGTCCATATTGGATATAATCAAAGCAAAAGACAACTATCTGCTCGTCTCTGAGAGACAAGACAATCTTTGAGAGAAAAAAAAGTCATCCAGAATCAGGTTTGGAAAAACATGACGATCTCTCAAGATGTAAACAAATGATTAGCCAATCAGCGACTGGCTTGTGACGTAGCAATCAGGATATCCAATTTTTAACACTGACTAAGCGCTGATCTCAATGTTTATTAAAAGTCGTTCCTTTTTTCAACGTTGAAGTGGCACTGTTGTCAATGCTGACTCAACACACCACTACTTTCCAATGAATTGTGGGTAATTGGTGTGACACTTGAATGACATCCACCTTGCTGAGAATGGAATTATGGGAACTAAGTATGTACTCAAAGTTGGAAGGAATGTCGTTGATGACATCAGATTGTTCGTAAAATATTGGTATAAATATGTCTCAGAGACGAGAGACGATGACCAGAATACGGCCCTGTAGTAATTCTGAATATTTTGTTTGAAAGATAATTGTTTCCTTAGGTAGTGTTCAAAATTTCAAGATTTTCTATAAAGCAGTTGCCAAAATATAAGCAATAAAAAAATGCAAAAATCACTAAAAAAGCTGTATTTTCTACTTTTATTTCTTCATCTGACATTGCAGATATTCATAAAGAAAAACTGTTGGATCTAGAAAGCTCAAATTTTAAACTTAAACCTTTCCCATTATCAGTGAAGTGTCAGCAAAACTTCTGGATAGATAGGTTAAAGTTTCCCATAAACAATTTCTGTTTTATGGCTTAATTTTATGCTTAAAAGGATAAAGTTGCATCAAAACAAATGAATTTTATTCAAAATGTTATCCAAAAGTTCAAATTTATGTGAATTAAAACCTTTTATAACAATTTTTCTAAACAGTGTATCAAAAGAGTTGGTCAGTGACACATTGGGTAGCAGCGCAATTAGTCAGTGCCAACTGAAATGAATATTGAAAGCATTCAGTCACCAAACATTGACTAAATTGTACTTCATCATCTTATGTCTTGATGTAATAATACAATTATTAAACAAAGAACAATTGATATCCAAACAAAAACATCTGAGATGTAAAAAAAAATTGCACCAAATAAAAACTTAACATTTTAGACAACAGTCAAAATTTTTATTAACAGTTTTTCTTTGGTAAAGATAAGCTTAGTGCTTTGAAACAGTAACCCACAAGATTTTTACCTGCGTTATTCTTTTCTATATTTTCCTTCAAAGTGCCAAGCTTATTTTTACCAAAGACAAACTCCTAAGAAAAATGTTGACTGTTGTCTAAATTGTCATAAGTTTTTACTTAGATCAATTTTTTTACATATTAGATGTTTTTGTTTGGATTTACATTTTTACTTTGATTAGATGAAAATTTATAATTAATAATAAATATCTTTAATTCCTCAGCATTCTGAACTAGTACTTTTAATCCTTTTGAAGGATCATTTTCAGGTTCAATATACAATGTAATTTATACAAATAATTTCTGTTTATGAACATTTATGAAGGTAAAGTTTTTAAAAGTTTTCACTATCTTTGAGAGACTCATAACAAAAATTTAAATGTAAAATTGAATACTTTAAAAATTCACATAATTATTAAATAATGAAATTGTACAAAAATAAATTGACAGTTAGTAATGATAGTAAAAAAATATGACATTTAATATCATTATTTTGTTCATATAATTTTACTTTATAAATACAGTAATACCCCGACTTACGCGAATCCGGAGTTACGCGATTTTCAAATCTCGTCGATTCGTCTTTTGTTTGAGCGCCACGCAACTCTTAATTACTCATTTCCCCCCACACTATTGTTCGGCTTACATGTTCGGACGTATTCGACATATAGCTACAATTTATTTTGTGTTATTTGTATGTATTTATATGCAAAATTATACCCCGACTTACGCGAATTTGACTTACGCGGTTATCGCTCGGTCCCACCTATCGCGTAAGTCTGGGGTATGACTGTATACTTCAAAAAGAAAACCTGTTAATTCTAATGCAAAGACAGAAACATCACAAATTAACATACAATCATTGTATAGTAATAAATTTGGTAACTCAAACTGTTGTAATATAAATTGCTAAATCCAAGAATTTTTTAAAATTGATAGTGTAACAATTTGATAATGATTGCTATAACTTAACAATTAAATGACAGATCCATGCAAAGTGCTCAATATGAGCATTTGCAAGAACATTAGGAAATTTTAAATTTAAATAAAAAGTGTTTTAGAATTTAATAATAATATCTTATATAGAATTGTAACAGATCAAGCAATAGTTATAAACAATACTTAAAAGGATACTAGGATTTCTTTTATCTTCATTAATTACAATAATATCTGTAAATTCTTTTTTTATTGCCATTTTTATAAGATTTTTTATACTAAATTTACGTCTCCAATGTAAATGTGCATTAGGTATAGTTTGTCTTAATTCTCTAGCAAACAATAATGTTTTCTGAAAAATGCAATTTATACTATAAAATAAATTCATAACACTCATAACTATTTATATAAAAATTTATCTACATTTATGTAAACTATACCATATTAACTTACGGTATGTGGTTTTTCAGCTGTTGTTATCAAAATTTTCGGTACAACGTCTCTATTGAAATAATTGGACATTTCATCTGTATCTAAGTCATATTGAATCTAATAAGAAATAAGTTAAAATAATAAATATCAACTTTTCAATATAATTTCTATTTTTTTGAAATATAATATATTCATTAATTATCAAAAATGAGGTTATCAAATTAATTAACAATAACTGCATATAACTCAATTTACAGGTTATTAGTAAAAAATAAACCAGCAACATTTAAAATTTTGGTGATATTTTATTAAAAAACTTTTTATATTTTTAACTATTATAAAATGGCAAGAAACTTCATTTTGAGGGTAGGGATGAGTGTTATAAAAAATTGTAAATGCTAATAACAAGTAAATTTGTCATTAAGTCTGACTCTACTGGAGATACACACTATCCCCATTATCTCCCCACTCCCTTGATCTTTAACCACCAAAATTTAATAGCATCAATACCCCTAATCAAGAAACCTCCCTGCAAAATTTCAGAAATTTTTGACAAAAAGCACAAGAGTTATTAAGCTTCAAACAGGGTGAACAAAATTGTGCCCCACACCCACACACACCCATACAAACAGAAATTACCTCCCAAATTTCTTTGCATTTCTCGACATTTCAAAATGGCCTAAGTCTAAAAATGTAAAAATCTAGAGGGAATCATTTATAGGTAAATATAATAGATGTCCTATTTGAAGGGTCTAAAGATTGTAAAAATATCTGTTAAGTAGAGGTATCAGCTATTTGGAAGTGTCTGTTAATGGAGGTTTTACTGTATTTTTAATTAGAAATAACTGTGTACAATAATAACTGTTACTCTAAGAACTAATCTAGCTATTAGTTATCAGGGATGTAATAGTCTTTATACAAATATATTTTAAAAATAAAAATAAACCTATTTTTATAATATTCACAATACATTTAACAATCTCTTGCACACCAGAGTGCTGCATTCACCATTTGAGAATCATTGATGTAGGGAATACCAAAGCAATTACAACAATTGGATTTTATTATATTTATTTATTTTTAAAAGAAAAAATACTTACCTCTTCATCTTCACCATCAACAAAAGTTTCATCTGGTTCTCTGGTATTTTCAATTGTCCTTGGTGCTTGTTTTGGAGGTGCCTTTAGAAGTTAAAAAACATTTATTTTTAAAAGTTAGAACTATTTTCAATAATAATAAATAATAATAATAATTCTTTCTCAGGTAAGCAGATTACAAAGTTCTGTGCATCCACACAAACACAACTGAGTAAATCATCTATTAGACATTGCATACATTTATTCCAATAACAATCAAATGTAGTTTGGCATAGACAAAAGCAAAACATTTCACATAGAAAAAGAAATTTTGA
>NW_019385236.1:0-1563 GCF_000671375.1 Centruroides sculpturatus | reverse complement strand
AGAGTGCTGCATTCACCATTTGAGAATCATTGATGTAGGGAATACCAAAGCAATTACAACAATTGGATTTTATTATATTTATTTATTTTTAAAAGAAAAAATACTTACCTCTTCATCTTCACCATCAACAAAAGTTTCATCTGGTTCTCTGGTATTTTCAATTGTCCTTGGTTCTTGTTTTGGAGGTGCCTTTAGAAGTTAAAAAACATTTATTTTTAAAAGTTAGAACTATTTTCAATAATAATAAATAATAATAATAATTCTTTCTCAGGTAAGCAGATTACAAAGTTCTGTGCATCCACACAAACACAACTGAGTAAATCATCTATTAGACATTGCATACATTTATTCCAATAACAATCAAATGTAGTTTGGCATAGACAAAAGCAAAACATTTCACATAGAAAAAGAAATTTTGAAGAATAATGATTATATACTGTACTTGAAAATGAAGACATCAGTGAATCTATGAATGATGGCAAAGTCTACAAATACTTAGGATTTTACACAAACAACATTAACAAAACATAATTAACACCATCCTAGATTGGCCATTTGTTATCTTAATTGCTTAGCCATCCAACCATCTTAAATCTATGATGGCTGGATGGCCAAGCAATTAAGATAAAACAACATGGGATCAAATCCTAATGGGTTGAAAAACCATAGTAATTTTTTGGGAGGTGGTCCATCCAGATATGCCAGGACCCATCCCTCACCACCCAGTTGCTTGGTAAATACTATAAACACACCACAAGTTTATTGTTGACTTCATTATCATCATTATTTTGAAGCCTTATTTTGAGATATGCCTTTATTTTTGCTAATAATGAAAAGCTCTCTGCTGATTTAATGAGATACACCTTTCAGAATTAAAACATAACTACAACTTAAAATAAAATTTGGCTCAAAGTAACTAAGTCAACTAATTGCTTTTAAAATAAAATGTTTTGTGTGCAATAAAAACAAAATGAAGAGAGACATTATTGTACTAAAGTGTTTAATAAACACAAAAATATGAGTAAATTAACATGAGGATAAATTTTTTAAGAAGAAAACACGAGGTACAAAAGTGAGTTAAAAAAATACTTTGGAAAAACAAAAGTTCAATTCAAAAATTTTGTTTAAACCCATTAATATATGTCAGAAACTGAAAGATGCTAAAAGGTAAAGTAAGCTACCTGCTTACTGGTATATCACTTAAAGTGCAATAATACAGTATAATATTTCTTGAATAAAGATGAAAACAAAAATAAAAATGAACAAAGGTTTTTTTTTTTGACAAGAGAAGAAACTAAATTGTAACAACATTTTCTCTTTTTTTTCCTTTTACTCTACCAAATGAGGCAAAGGTTTATAAAACTGGACGTGTTCAGACAAATTTATTATTGGTATTGGTCCAGAGCAAAGAGCAGATTCAGATTCAGATTCAGATATTTATTTTGTATATGTCACAAGACATATCCCAGTGCCGCTTGTGCATAACCGGGTGAATACAAGTATATAATATTAATTACATAATATATGAGTATAACCTTGATTACATAAAATATGAGTAAAATT
>NW_019385235.1:371925-401955 GCF_000671375.1 Centruroides sculpturatus | reverse complement strand
AATATGATAATTAAATAATTAATTCCTCCAAAACTTTAATAAATCGATTTAATATAAAATAATACAATGGAAAATTTGTTTGAATGACGCATTCCATGGGTGTGCTGTACATATATCCACTATTACACTCAATATAACGTTTCTTTCCCTTTCAATAAGCACGTTTCATATCTCCTATTATGATGCTGGATATAACGTGGTTTCGATATAACGTTTCCCATTGTTCCTGTATATATCTATTATTCGCTTCAATACAGCATAGTTTCGATATAACGTTTCTCTTTTTATTTTTAATGAGAATATTTATTATTCGGTTTAATATAAAAAAGTTTTGATATAACGTTTCTTTTTTCTATTTTCAATGAGCAAACGTGGCTGTAATGTTATGAGGCTGAATATAACGAAGTTCCGATATAACGTTTTTCTCTTTATTTACAACGAACACGTTGTACAGTATATCATGTTATGAGATTCGATACAACGCAGAAAAAAATTAATATAATTCCTTCATTATTTTCTGAATACCTACACATCTTTTCGGCATAAAACCCTAAAACACGCTCCAAACTCTCAACTCAAACCTCGATATAACCCGACTGTAGACAAGTAAAGCAGAAAATCATTATCATCGACTTCGAAAGACAACATTTAAAAGAATAAATTATATTTTAAAGTCTTATACCGAGTGGCCAAACCGGTTATAATTTAAAAATATAAAGTAATGGATTTCAGACGTAAAACCGGGGAAAAAAAATATTATTTTTTAATTTTTTAAGTGGAAGGAGCCTTTTCCCTTCCAAAATGATCACGTGGTCAATTAAAATTACGAAAAGTTGACAGATATTTATTACGAAACGTCATTGAATCAAATTAAAGAACACACGAGGAAGGGGGGAGTTATTACAGTTTTGATTTCTTCTATTACTTACAAGAGGCATGATTAATACGGATTTCTAGAAGAAACACGAAGGGAAAAATAAAGGAAAAAAATAAAAAAGAAAAAAATTATATATCAAGCACATAGAACAGAAAAGTAAGGAGCAGGTCGTCAGAAACATCTGTGGCTTTGTAGGAAAAACTTCTAGAAATAGCTGTACATTAATGAAGTGAAGAGAATCGATGGATAAATGTCTATCCGAATCGACTCTACTTATTTTCCATCCACATAAACACCAGAATTTCTTGGTCTAGGGAAGAGAGAAAGAGAGAGGGAAAAAACCTTTATCGCTCCCTACTCTCACCTGTGAAGAAGTTTTTATGTACAGCATCTTGCTCCAAGACGACTGCAAAGTTACTCCACATTCGTGCTCTTTTACTTGATAAATTGGCCCAAAAAAATGGGTGCAGTTCACTTGCTTGAAGAGCTGTTAATTGTGTTTGTGTAAATTTAAAAGGCTTTTACTACTGAAATTTACACTAAAACTGGTTTATAACGTCATTAAATGTGTTTGTATTAATCAAATGTGTATAAACTAAAGCAAAAAATCCAGGAGTTTTATGTGAAACTTTGCTTAAAATTAACTACATCGTCAGGAAAATCTTAGAGTCGTGTTACGTAAATATATATGCTTAAGATGTAGCTCATATGTGTATGTAGTATAATTTTTTAATAAAATTATGATGATTAAATTTTTACTAAAATAGTTGATTATTTTGATGGTCTGGGCCTTTTAGAGGATCCGTAAGTGTTCTATATGAGAGAGAAACAAGTTCATACATATAAACTCATTTGTTCCTCATGCCTCTTAACTCATTTGTTCCTCGTGCCTCTTAACTCATTTGTTCCTGGTACGTATAAACTAATTTGTTCCTCATAGGTGTGAACTCGTTTTTTCCAAGTTTCAATCGTAAATAGAGGGCAGAAAATCAGTCCATGCTACGTACAAACTCATTTCTTCACACCCCTCCTTAACATTTATCATCCTTTCACATAATTACAGAGTTTAGAATTAAGGATATGAAACAAAATTTGAAATTTGAAATCTCATAAAAGTTAATCACGTAAGAAAGAGATAAATTTAACTCGTCGTTAAATTTTCTCTTAAGTTTGATGAGTCACACTTATCTCTTTTCCCTTGTGTTACATTATCGATACAATATTGAATCATACGAGAAATTTCAAATTACTTAATTTCCCAAAGTTATGAAAATGATATCTTGCTGTGTTTTAAAACACGACAACACATACGTATAAAGGAGATAAGAAATTTAAAACACCTGATTTGAATTATAGAGTTATTTAATAGTGTAATATAATAATAATAATGTGCTGGCCCCTTCTTAAGTTGTGTTGTTCGTGTATATGTACAGTTTATTGCTTAAAATTTCTCATAAAATTAGTTTATTTTAAGTGATTAATATATTCTTGTTGTAATAAGTTAAGTTTGTTGTATAAAAATACATTACAACACTATATAGAACATTAGTCGTGATGTGTATGGTTGGGTTAAGTTGGGTTAATGGGCTGCAATTTTCAAAAATCGGCGTCCGTCTGTCTGTCCTTTCTTTATCTCGAGAACTGAGTTATACAGATGAAAGTCGCGATAGGGTGTGGAAATATTAGGGGCAGTCGGCCACGATTAACTATGATACACGTTATTTCAATTAAAAATTTTCTCCTGAAAGGAGTTATATAGATGACTGGCACGACTCTATTGTTAACAGGAAAAGTATGATGTACTGTAAGGGTAAGGATAGGTTATATTGGATAAGGTTGTTATGTTGGACAAGTTTGGGTTATGTTGGGATTAATTAATGTTCGGTGAGGTTGTTTTATGTTTAACCCAACGTAAACTAATTTTGTCCAATCTGGATTTAGCTTGGGTTATGTTAAATTGGATTTAATTGAGGTTATCGGATATAAGTTGAGTTAGATTAAATTTGTTTATCTTCTAGCTACCATTGACTGGGTTGTACGAAGTTAGATTAAGTTTACTTACATTAGATTATGTTGCAATAGTTGGATTGATGTTTTGTAAAATTGTGTAGGTGAAGCTGTATTATATTTAGTGAAGTTGGTTTAGGTAACGTTATTTTCGATGATTATCATTAAGTCGGGTCAAACTGGCGTAGAGTAGGTTAATTTGGTTCACTTGGATTTATGTTTGGTTCAGGTCACTGGAATAATGTTGTACTAAGTTAAATGAAGCAGGGATTTAAAGGAAATACAAATTTTTGTACAATTTACGCTGGACGTGTTTACAATACTTTTGTTTGCTTGGTTATATTTGACGAATTAGTATTAGATTACATTAAATCGTGTTGTGTTAGGTTATATTTACTTGCAGTTAATGGAGACAGTGTTATTTTAACGTTTAGCAGAAGGTATTTTGTGGTTTACTGGATTATTTTCGGAAATCTAAAGACAGTAATACTTAAATCAATATTCTAGTTATCTCAAAAATCAAATATTAAAATTCTTTAAATGCTATTTTACATTATATCATAATGCAAAACAAAGTGTCGAAAAACTTCTATCGTTTTCAGTTTCGTCCAGTTCTCTACTTAAAGTTTCTGTTTAACGTAAACATTTGTTTGTAATTTATGTAAACATATTCGTACATATCCGAGTGATTTGGTGTGGATGATTTTATCAGCAGTGGAATTATATTTGAAGCGTATGTTTTCCAATATATCAAAAAATGTACAAGTTTTCATTTTACGTATGGGAATTTGGGAAAAGACAACTTGGCACACCTTTCACCTTACTAAGATATTGTGATATTTTACAATATTGGAAAAAAAATAGAAACGGCAACGTGACTTCAATCAAAGGAGGAAAGCATCAAACACTCAGCCTTTTGAAAAAATCATAAATCAAGAAAAGAAAAAATAATATAAGTCTATACGAGGAAGAAAAAAAAACTTTTTTCTTAAGAAAGAAAAAAGAAAACATTTAATTCTTTTTATCTGCAAGTTCATTTCATCTGTCAGAAATCACTTCAGAAGCTTTCTTACCACAAAATTCTTTCCTATTTTTATTTTTATTTTTTGCTCAATTTTTGTTGTTATCCCAAGAGATCTGGCCGCTGCCACCGTACAATATTCTATTTCTGTTGAAAACAGGGATGAAAACTAAAGAAAAAAAATGGTATGGAGACTTAGTTTATTTACAATCCTAGTTGTTGAAAGATTTACACGTGGAATCCTGTAGAGAATCTGAAGTTAAAAGTTACATTCATTTCTCACTATCTGCTATTATTCTCGCTCCTCCNTTTTTTTTTATTAATTAAAGTTGTTGGAAGATATAAATATGCAAAAATCGCTATAATTACAAATGATTGAAAATTTTTGTTTGCTATAAAGTATTGCAAATATTAACCACATTTAAATTACGGAATTAACTTCAACGACTAATTGCAGCTCATTAACATAACTAACTACTGAAACTTATTAACGTAGTTCAGACAAAATGGCAAAGTAACTTACGCCATTAATTCATGCAAGTAATAATGAAGCCAGACATTACAACTAAATAATGCAGTTAACTGATTCATGATTTATAAAATATTTTTCATTTTTAACAATAAATATACCAAAAGCAGACATTTAGACACGGTTGTTAAATACATTATGATTAGATAAACTCATAACGTTTGCAGGATATTTATATTCGTTAACACACAACAATCTGTAGTGTAAGTGAGCCAGTTAGTTAGTCGATAGAGATTATTTGTCACGTCACTAACGAAGTAAATCAGGATTAGTGGTCCTGGTTTCCCCCAACTTTTTTCCTTACTCCATAGCTATTTTGTCACTTACAAAATACGGACAGACTCATAGTGAAGTTCGCAATCTACTGGTTGGTAAATATATTCCAGAGTGGTTTGAAGTACAATCGGAAATTGCTGATTTGTTTTTGTTTGCTTACGGTGACAAATTGAAAGTTATTTGGCAGTTTTATAATCAAACTAGACGACTTGATATTTTGAAATAAAACTTTTGTAAAACTTGTCTGCACGCCTGGAACCGGGCCTTAATCTTGCAATTTCCGTTCTGGTTTGGTGGGTAAACGATCACTTCCGTGCATTTACCGGAAACCTTTGTCACATGACAAGGTAGGGACGACAACAGGGAGTTTGAGGAGTCGAAAAGAAAACAAAACCGTATTACTGATAAATCATATTTTCGATCGAAACAGGATATGAGGGCGTCAACTTGTGATGGAAAGCGGAAAGGAGAATTTCTGATCACTTCAAAATTCCAAATTAGTTTCCACAAGAGGTGGATGAAGAAAATACATTAAAAGATCTATTTAATAGTGATGGGCACAGATTGCCATTTCCTATTGTTATTGTCGAAGTCGAAGGTACCATTTGCTGAAAAATCTCCATCATAACGGTAGCTAGGATATTTATTTTGTAGAAAATTCGTTATAATGAATGTATATTACTGTAAAAAGCAATCATAGAAAATTATAGTAAACAAATATATGAGGGTTTTTTTTTGGCAAGACTTTACTAAACAAGATTATGAAATAAATTCCTTTCTGACAATAGGGGTTTCCACGAAGCAATACATCTTTGCATGCTTAATCTATGGATGGGGTGGAATGGTCACCTGATTTAACGGAAAACTGATAATGGCTAATGTTACACAAGCAACGCCTTGTATATAATAACGTGATTAGAGAGATTCACGTGTCTCGTTTCTTGTCACGTTATGCCTTACAACTGTGTGAATTGCAATTATTGCGTATAAAAAATGTTCTAAAGTTACGAAAGAACAAATTCGTTTTAATCGCACGTATTAATCATTCATATATAGTAGACTTATACACTTTTTTTCTTCAAGAATGTTTACCCCTTCATAGACAAGATATAATAAGTATGACCAGTGATTAAATCGCGTGATTTGTAATTGTGGAGTTTAGCATCACGCGTGTCACGTAACATGTCTATTGTGAGTGAATACGGTATCACATGAAAAATCACCCGAAATGCTATGTTATATATCACGTGATCTATTTATTCGACCGTTCTCGTGGTATATAGCTACTTCTCGTCACGAAACACGAGAATCGCAAAATAAATCAACAATAGCTGGATATAAATCATTAGATACATACAATCTGATACGAAATTTTTCGAGATCTAGCGAATAAGGAAGTTTTTATTGCCATCTGTCTAGATATATAATTACGTGACAGGTTATCATAATTGCTCCGTCTGTAGCACTTATAATAGGATAGAAGTGAAGCGATCAATCAAAAAAATAAAAAATAAAGTCATTTTTTTATTTTCGATCAGGTAAGGTGATATTTACGTGAGGAATCACGTGTTTAATTTATATTTTATAAATTCTGCTTTTTATTTTTAACCGTTTCTTCTTTTTCGAGCAATAAGAAGGCCTTTCTCAGACCTATTGTGGATTTGAATGGGGGAGGACGAGTATTTTTGACGCTTTTTGTCCTGTGGACACTAAGAAGGCCATTCGTGGTCTTCTTAATGCCCACAGACTCTTCAGATCTGTCGTGGGTTCGACCAAGACTCATAATGTGTGGTCGGTTGGTGGGGAACGAGACCCAATATATCCAGCATACAACACCCCAAAAAATATCTGAGGGTTGATCGCTCGGATTCGAACCACGGTCTTCCAGAACAGTAGGTATTTATAAATATTTTCAAACATAAATAATCAAACATGCCAAGCAACATTACTAGAATATAATTTATAAAAAAAAAAAAAAATAACGAGTAATTAGTTATTGTGACGTTGTTACAATGCCGGGCTACAATTTTTTATTACAATGTTCTCAAGTTTTTTTAGTAGTGTCTTGCTCCTGTACATTATACTTTTTCTGATATCAATAGAGTCGTGCCAGTCATCTGTCTAATTCCGTTCGGGAAAACTTTTGAACTGAAATAACATGACTTCCGGTCCACAGCGGAAGTTCGTATATAGTTAATTTGAGCCTTCTGCCCCTAAGCTTTCCAAATCTGGTCTCGACTTTCATCTATCTAACACCGTTCTCGAGATTAAAGAAGAAAGACAGACAGTGAGAATTTATAGGTTTGCAATTTTTTCAAATTGCAGCCCAATAATAATTTTATATTACGTTAATACATTTCCTTAATATCTTGGCGATCCATTGAGTTCTGTTTTTTACGTCTATTATTACGTATTTCAAATTTCGAATCCTTTTTTTTTTTTAAATTTGTCAGTTTCTTCGCCGTTTAAATTACTAACTACCTAACAATTGATAAACGAAACACCTGTCGATTCACGTGACTAGTTCATTAATCGAGCGAACGGACTATGAAGAGTAACAGTTCAATTTTTCTTTATTTATTTTATTTCTTTTGTTTTTTAAGCCAATTTCCTCTTAAGTTAATTCACTTGTTATTCTTTAATCTAGTATAAATTCAACTTAAAAATTTATTTGGCTTGGTGTAGGACACGTAAAAACACCAATCGATCAACGTTGAAAAACCGATCATTGTTACGAAATATCACATCTGGGATTTAAATTCTGATGATTTTATAATGGACACCCATTAGATTGTTAAATAATCTGCTGTAGTAAAGGGGATTTAGAAAAGAAATTTAGTTGTGTGTTTCACAAGAGGAAATAATTTATAAAAATAAAACAGAACTAAAGTAAGAGAATCGAAATTTAATCTTTTTAAACAAACAAGAGGAGGAGGAAATAAAAAATAAAAAAATAATAATAATTTATTTTCGTTAGATATTTATGGAAAAATAACTTAAATCAATAAAGCTATTCTAATGAGAGAAATGATGGTATAAAAATAATCTTCGTGTAAAAATTCTTCAAAAACATCAAAGGAAAATAAGGAAAATTTGATAAAAATATCATCTCTCTGATAAACATAAATCGAATTTGAGCTTTCGTACGGGGGGGATAAAGCACGATAAACACGATGCATGCAAGATAAATATTAAATTTGAATATTTTCATACATAAACTTATCAGAAATAATCAGGTATGCAAGCAACATTACTAGAATATAATTTATAAAAAAAAAAAAAAATAACGAGTAATTAGTTATTGTGACGTTGTTACAATGCCGGGCTACAATTTTTTATTACAATGTTCTCAAGTTTTTTTAGTAGTGTCTTGCTCCTGTACATTATACTTTTTCTGATATCAATAGAGTCGTGCCAGTCATCTGTCTAATTCCGTTCGGGAAAACTTTTGAACTGAAATAACATGACTTCCGGTCCACAGCGGAAGTTCGTATATAGTTAATTTGAGCCTTCTGCCCCTAAGCTTTCCAAATCTGGTCTNTTTTATTTTTATAATTATAATTATTATTATTATTATCATCCCTACTTCTTACAGTTTTTACTTGGCTTCCAGGATGCAATTACTCACGTCTATCCTTGAATTTTTTCTTTTTAAAAATAAATTTATTTAATTTATTATTAAAACATGGTTTAAATAGTTTCAGCATCTCTCTATCCCATTTTAATCATTGCAACTTATTACTGGTCCATCTTATTTTGTGCTTCTTTGCTAGTTTCTTTCTCCTTCTATAGTACAGTTTCTTATATTCGTCCTTAATTTTTCTTCTTTTTTTATATACATTTATTATTAAAATGTACTTTGAGTAGTTTCAGCACCTCTGTATTCCATTTTTATGATTGCAATTCATCTTTGATTCTTCTTATCTTTGGCTGACTCATTAAAATTTTATATGTTTGATTTAGCTTATAGTTGACTGTGTGGCTTCTTTGTTACAGTGTGTTGCTTGCTTGTAAATACAAGTTCCTATATTTATCTTAATTATTTTCGTTTTTATGCGTTTAAATTTGCATAATTTACTATTAAAAAGTTCTTTGAATAGTTTCAAATGAAATAAAGAAACTTTGAATAGTTTCAAAGTTTCTTTATTTCATTTGTTAAAGACACTTTATCATATAAATTTTCTAAAAGTTTAATTATTTTCATTACACTTTATATAGGATTATTCCCTATAATTCTTAAATAAATTCAGATAGTCTCAGGACCTCAACTGCTCTTTAAACTGTTACTAGTCTCATTATATTTTAAATATATATTTAACTATTCTCAGGATACCTTCCCATAGATCTGAATATTCTTTAGATCCAACTACTCATTATGTGAATATGAATGCCTAGCAAGATTCATTAAACCTTTATCCTATTCTTATTAATCCTACATACTCATTATATAAAATCCTCTCATGCCATCCTCATTATACAATTACTACATACAGCTACAATATCTTCATTATACAGTTATATAGCTAAATATAGCTAGCTTATTACACCATTGCACGTTTTCAGTTTCCCGTATCACTCATTACCCTATTGACATCTTAAGTTACTTTTGTTATATTATTACAGTTTACTTCAACATACTCACCTTCGCTTACCCTCACTATACCAATACACACCTTCAGTTGTCTTCATTATACAGTATCATTATAAGCCTTCATTACCCTCACTAAACTATTATACATTTTCAGTTACCCCCATTTTACCACTATATACCTTCAGTTATCTTCACCTTAATTATACTATTTACACATTTAGCTTTCTTCATTATATCATTACACACCTCCAGTTATCTTCATCCCTCATCCCTCATCCACTATACACCTTCATTTATCCTCACTACACCTATACATAATTGTTCATATAAAAGTTTTGTATGGGCCCAGCTGTGTTCTCTGCACCATTAAGCAGGCCCAACTATCCTCATTACGCCTGATATAACTCCAACTTTTTTCAAGATATCTTTGTGTAGACGTAACTACACGTCATTACATTTACATACAAACCCAAAAATGTTTACTTTACAGCACTGTACAGGTAAAAAAATAAAAATTTCTTACATAATTCACGTCACAATTAGAAGTTTTGTGTTCATTTCTACAGGAAAATAACTTTAATTCCGCTTCATTATACACCCCTTTCTAAGGAGATATCTTTCAGAAGTTGAACTGCATTCAAGGAATTTACAATAATGAGATATCAGAAACTTCAACAAAAGGCTAAATAAATGGAAAATCTTTTGTACAAATGATTTTATCTAAATAAAAATCTACGCGATGCACAAAATACAATTATTTAAATACAAAGAAAAATTGTTGAAGATTAAATCTTCCGTTTAAAATATGTTACATCAGCAATGTTCTCAAGTTTTTTTAGTAGTGTCTTGCTNAAAATTGTTGAAGATTAAATCTTCCGTTTAAAATATGTTACATCAGCAATAGAATTTTTTAAATTTAGAAAATAAAAAAAAATAAAAAAATCGAGAAAATTTTATAAAAAATATTGAAAAAATAAAAATAAATTTTTTGATATTTTTTCCTTTAAATTTTAAGTAAAATATCCAAACATAATTATTCGTGTTTTTAACTATCATTTCCTGCAGTAGAGCTGTATAAGCTTAAATTTAGCAATTTTAAAATGTTTTAAGAATTAAATATGAATACTTTAAAAAATTCTTACTAATAAAATCGTTAAAAATATATATTTTCTCATTTATTCTATAAAAGATGTTAAATTTTTACACTTAATTGTCTAAAATTTTATGAAATTAATGGAGAAATTTATACAGTTAAACCTCCAAAAACGGCCACCTCTCGACAACGGCCATTTTTCAGAAACATTTCTTTTTATTTTGAATGGAAATGCATCCAAAATAACCCCCAAAGAACGGCCAATTCAAACGGTGCTTCCATCAGTGGCCGTTGTTCACAGGTTTTACTGTAACTTTTAATATTAATATTAATTTTAGTAGTCTATTGAAATCACTTTTATATTAAAAAAGGACATAATTTCCTACATTTTAAACATAATTAAAATTTAGTAAATATATTCAATAATAATTATCAGCATCATGCTCTTCCTTATCCTGATTTCTCCTCATTAAAATTAGGGGTATATATATCGGTAAACTGACTTTTGGGCCATCCTGTATATATAAATATAAATAGTCTCTACTTAATTCTCGTTAAATATCATAAAATTAATGGGAAAATATTTTTAAAAATATTTTAAAATGTATAAATAAATATAAAATTATCCTTTACGTAAAAAATAAGCAAAAATGCAATTTTGTTTTAGGAAAATAAAAACAAAACAAAAAACTACAAAATTTTTTCTATAAAAGTAATAAAATGTAATCCTAAAATTTATATAAATATAAATCATTTGGCATTTTATGAAAGAAAATATAAAAATAAATAAATATATATTTTTTTATTCGGGCTTTAAAGATCTATTTTACTATTTATAAGCTATTTCACGAATCATCTGACTTATTCTATATTCGAATTTTTATATTTTTGATTCTGTCTTCGGTCCATATCATCGAACCCGAACACGTTCGAACGTATTTCAAAAGTTTGAAATCTTGTCCAAAAACTTGGAAAGGGGAAAAAATAAAAATATAATAAAAATTCAACTAATATTTTCTCTTGATATTCACTCGGTGACCCTTTAGAAAAGTGTAGGAAATTTTAATGCTGTTATTATGATTATGGTTATTATTATTATGATTTATCCTTTACGTGTCAAGTGGAATTTTAAGAGATTCCTTACGTTTTGTACTTTTAAAAAAGATTTTCAAGTTTAACATTTTATATGTGTTCTTTAATTGCGCGGGTAATTCTTTCTATGCAAATCATTTTAGTGTTTTATTCGCTTAATTAATGTTATATGGTAATAATCTATACTTCTATGCTGAATGCCTGTATTGAAATACCTGGAATCTCATGCTGACCGTTTTGGGAATTTCGTGATTCAGGGATTTGTAGGATTTCTTAAACATTCTATTGTATGGAAAATATCGCAAAGGAAGTATGGAAAATAGCTCATTTGAAGTATAAAAATGTCGCAGAAAATATATGGAAAATAGCTCATACAAAATATAAGAAATATTTCGTAGGAAGTACAGGTAGGAATTACAGGTAATTAGTAGGAAGACATCGCATAGGAGGTATGAAAAATAGCTCATAAAAGGTATAGATAGTATTACAGCAAAAGTATGAAAAATATTTCATGAAAGGTGTAAAGTATTCATAAAAAGTATAGAAAGCATTTTATGTAAAGCATAAAAATATGGTTATAAAATACAGAAAGTATTGTATGGAGAATATAAAACTCATCGATTATAATTATCTTATATGTGAAAACGAACAGGGTTTTTAAAATTACATATTGTTTAAAAAAAGTCAGTCACTTCCAAAGGACCTTGTTATTACATATAATATTTATTCTTTGAAGTCCTTCGATTTACCGGTACACTCAATACAGTGTGAACACACAGTGGCGATAAATCAAAGTAAAACTGTATATATTGTATAACAAATTCATTCAAAAAATTAGTATTATGATTAAGAATTTTTTATTGCAAAAATAAAAAAAGGACATAAATAAAATTAATTTTTTTAATTATTCAAAAATCTAAGACATAAAAGTATCCAAAATTATTTTTTAAAAATAATTTCTTTAAAACTTCAAAGATTATTTACGAAGAAAATATTCTCAA
Source organism: Centruroides sculpturatus (assembly GCF_000671375.1). NCBI lineage: Eukaryota > Metazoa > Arthropoda > Arachnida > Scorpiones > Buthidae > Centruroides > Centruroides sculpturatus. The sequence goes on along the minus strand of NW_019385235.1, from coordinate 389,468 downwards.
AATGAAAACTTTCCATACTTTTCTATTTAAAAAAAATATTTTAAAGTTATTTATTAATATAAAATTTCTAAAAATAATCTTCCATATTTAAAAAATTTATTATTATTTTTTAACTTCATAAATTCAAAACTTTTCAATTTTTATATTAAAAAATGTACAATTTATTAAGTTTAAACTTAAAAATAATAATAATAATGATTTTACTTTTTAATAATTATTTTAAATTAATCTAAAATATTCAGAGAATAAATAAAATATTCATATTAAAAATATATTTATTTTATTTCTTCGATTTTTTCCCCCGACACTCACAGATGTTGGTCTCTCAAAATATAATGAGAATTTATTGAATATTCTTCATATAAAAAAGTTCATTTAATATTGCAAAAGTCTAAAAAAATTGTATTTTAAAAAAATATATTTCTTATTATATCAGTAAATCTTTAATACGTTTTATTATAAAAAATTTATTTTTATTTTTTGGAAATTATTAAATATTTTTAAAACTGGAATTTATAATTATTCTTCACTGTTTAACATAAAAATTTCAAATTAATATCTTATTTTATTTTATTAATTTATTTAATTATTAAATTAAATAATCATTTTTACAATTTCTTAAAAAGTCAATTAAAAGTACATCAGTAGTGACGTAACAATAAAAAATTCAATTATTGTCAATTTCGTTTTCATTAAAAATACATTAGTAGTGACGTAACAATAAAAAAATTCAATTATTGTCAATTTCGTTTTATTTTTTTAAAAATGCAATCAAATAAAAAAATCAGTTGCATTTTTCATTGTTACGTCATTTTTACTTAAACTGATCAATTAATAACAATTAAAAATATGAAATGAAAAAATAATCTGTTTATCTTATTTTTCAGTCGATTTTTAAAAATGAAAATATAAATAAATTGATTATTTAAATTTAACAGAATTCAAAATAAAATACAATACTATGACGTAATAATTAAAAAATTTTGTAATTTTTAAAATGATTAATTTAACAAAAAATTAATAATTACATTTTTTAAATCTTATTAATTAATTTAATAANGAAATATTTTATAATATTAATTTTTATTGAAATAAAATTGTAAACAATTCTGGAAATTTTTATACAGTTATTTTTAAGAATTACATAAAAATATTAAACGCAAAATTTATGATTATTATTGAATTTTTTGTATTGTAATTTTCTAAAATAAAATTAATTTCATAATAAATTATAAAATATTATTTCATAGTTTTAATGATATTTTAGAAGTTTTATTTGCTGTTAGAGAAGTCTGTTAATATACTTTCCACTCAATGAATTAATAGAAATTTCATTAATTTTTTAAATAAATTATTATGATTCGCTCCAATGAAATTTATAATTAAATTTTTTAAAAATATAATTTTTTTTTCTTTAAAAAATAAAGATTTTTTCAATTTGAAACTAATTAAAAACTAAGAAAAATGAAGTTTAAACTTTAATCAATCAAATCTTCAATATCGAAATTTGTCTTTTTTTTAAATGTGTTTTTACGAAAATACAATTAATTTTAAAGGGTATTAAGAGGAATAAATTAAAAATTAAAGTATTATCGTAATTATTAAGCAATTAATTTAATTATTTTCCTATCTTTTAATGATTTTTGCTAAGTTTATATATTCATTATCATGAAGAAAATTGTGTTATTTTGGTATTAATTATAATTAAATTGTTCTAAATTACCTACAAGTTGCTAAATATAATTAAAAGTAATTATGTTATCATAGATCTTAGATAATTAATAAAGATAGAAATTATGTATGTGATTAAATTAATGAGAAAATCAATTATAACTTATAAAATTATGAGTTTAATCTTAATAATTCAGGATAATCTACAATCATTTTATTTAAATGGATCAGTATTTAATGAACATTTCGAACATGATGAACTAAGATATAGACTTGATTATAGTTAATATTGTTTTATGTGGGCCCTAAACATGAAAATTAATTAAAATTTTAACAACATAAGGCTAAAATACACAGCATTAATAGTTAATCTATGATATATTTATTCAAATATTAACGTTAGAAAGTAAACTTCCACGACACTATGTGAAAATAGTACTCATATTTAGCATTTTTAACAATAAGCCAGTATAAAAGTTAGATTGCGAGCTCTAAAACACCAAAAAATATGCAAATTATGAGTAAACAAGACCGAAAGAGAGCAGTAAGAACATAGAATAATGAAGATTAAAGATAAATAAAAATAAAACTCGACTTATCTTAGTGTCGAAGTGATGAGATGTCGAAGATACGAGTTGAAGGAGGAGTGAAAGAAAAAGAAAAAAAAAGAGAAAAAACAAAACCCAGTTTTCCTGAAGAGGTTAGATAAATGTGAAAGGATATCCAACGAATGCTGACTGCTTGAAGAGATAGAAAGACACAACGTTATAAAAACCAATAATCTCCAATAAGAAGTTGGTGTTAGGTCCATTGGACAACCTCAAATCCCTAAGGATTGATAAAAAGTTGGTAGGTTGTGTCTTCTTCGTCGCTCAGGGACTTGGTCGCCCATTAAACTTTCAATTCACACTAGCTGCTGGATGTAATCCCATTTACTACAAACTCTAACGTTGACTCGTTTAGCCTGTTGTCGACTGATAGCAAAAATGAAAAGAATAAAAACAACGTACACAACACACACACATATATATAAAGAAGAATTATACGATTGTTTCCTCAATTTCCAACTACAGAAATCTTTTCAAAATTCGATTTAAATGATAGAAAATCTTGTTTCCTTTCTTGTTTATAATAATCTTACAAGCTACTATACGTTATAAAGTTAATAATAAACGTTTTCTTTTATGCTTTTTTCGATCGTGTTTAGTATATAAATATGATTTATTTTCGGTTCGACAGACTAACGAGCCGCTATTTGGATTCTCTAAGGCATAAAATGAGCTTTTATTTTTTGGGTAGAACGAATGTTATACACAGTATTAAGGTAATTAGATTATGTCATGTGTAGTGCCGAATTGACCGTTTGGATAAAAATAAGACTAATATATGTTGTCTTTAGTGTTAAAATTTATTGTTTTAGGAAATATCCTGGTATTTAAGTAGGGGAAATACGTACAAAATGACACGGTTTTATTTTAGGTTCATAACTCTTTATTGGTAAATCACAGCACTGTCATATTCTACACCAATCATCTTTGGTTCTTTACCTAAGAAATATACTAAACATTTACAATATTAAAATAATAGAAAAAAAAATATTGTTAGTTTAATTGAGATCATCCAAAATCATTTTGTCCATATACTATGGACAAAATGACACATTACGTAAGCACAAAATGACATACACGTAAAAACTATAAAATTACTGACAAAGTTCACAAATGAAACGCTTGGCTCTTTTAGAAACGTCAGCGCAAGAAGCGTGAGCCCAACGGAAACAATTTAAGCACCGTAACCAGTCTTCTCCAGGCTTAGATCGAGAAAAAAGAATATATGCATGGACAGTCTTCATCATCATGGGAGTTATAAGGAAAATTTTCTTCTTCAAGTAACTTTTTAGTAATGTTTCGTCTCCTTTACTCTGGCGGAGCTTTGGACTCATTTTTTGATTTAATTACCTTCATATTAGGAGTAGAAGTTAAAACTAAAGATGTTTGTCGAGTCACGTGATTCGTTGCAATTTTTTTTATGTGAAAGATGATAAGTTTGTAAATAATATGTAAGAAAGGAAATAAAGTTTTATACTAAAATTTCTTTTAAACAATAATGAAAGACTTTTTTTTGGAAGCCATTTTTTATAATTAATAAAACGTTAAGAGGTTAAGGTAAGTTCCTTGACTAAGCTCTTATGGACTAAATGACAGGTATGTCATTATGTCCATTGCCTATGTATGTCGTTTTGTCCATATAACGTTATAAAAAAACAAAATTATAAAATAAATACAAAGATGTTATTTTTAATGGAAAAAGTTATTTAAGTGCAACAACAAATTCTTGAGGGTTAAAATAAATGCTACACAAATAGATAAAATAGTGAAAAACTTACCAACTATACAAAAAACTTGTTGCAAGGAAAAAAAACTCATAACGTATCATTTCTTGTCGTCGGCCATGACACCCGGGCAAATGAGAGGAGTGCGTTCACATTTTGACACGTTAGTAAAAGCCGCTCGGATAACGTGGTGTCATGGTCAGTTGCGCGCTTCAGACCGCCAAATTCGAATTATGTTGCCTATGTCATTTTGTACGTATTTCCCCTATTTATCTTAAGTGTTTTGTTAGCATTTTAATGGGGCAAGGATTTGAGGATTTATAGTTCCTTGAGGATTGTTTTTGGTTTCTTAAAGGTTCTCTCTGGTTTTTGAGGGTTATCTGTACTTTCTTGAGGATTGTTTATGGTTTATTAAAGGTTGTCTGTGATTTCTTGAGGGTTGTTTGTAGTGTTTTAGGGTTACCTCTGGGTTTTTAAGAGTTGTCTGTGCTTTTTTTGAAAATTTCCTATATCTTATTGACAGTTTTCTTTGGTTTTTTGAAGGTTAACTATAGTATTTAAAGGTTTATCTTTGCTTTTATCTAAGAGTCATTTACGGTTTTTAAGGAAGAAGTTGTGATTTTTGAAGATGATGTATGTATTTATAGTTTAAAATTTACTTATAAAATCCATTTTAAAGGTTTATATAGAGTATTTGAAAGATTTATCTACGGTTTTCAAAGGTTATCTGTGATTTTTATAAGTTTAAATTAACATAAAATGAAAAAAATATTACCTTATAATTTACATTTATCTTAATTTTTTAAAAAGGTTTACTTTCATTTTTCTTCTTTACTTTAGCATTTTAGTAATTAAAATGATTAAAGAATCGATGCTTTAAATTATCTTAATGTACTTAGTCATTAATGGTAATTAATATGGCCAAGTTTAATGGAAAATATTTATTTTCTTAAAATATATTGTTAATATCAATTAAAACTTTTAATCATAACTTTTTAATATCTAGAAAATAATGAGTTCTATGAAAATGACGCTCTTAGATAATGATTTTAGGGGATTTTTTTAGTAGTAGATAGAGGATTTTGTGCGAAAACTATCACGTTTAAAGCTTAAAAATATTAAATTGTTAGTATAAAATAGTTAATTTTAGCTCTAAATGATGTACTGTATATTTTATTTAAATAATTTCAAGTATTTAAAAACACAATTTTAGTAGTTATAGTGGTTTTATTTAATACATAAATGAGATGTTGCAAATAACTCATTTTAAATCAGCTATACTAGGCGCGCGCGATAGTCGCATCGCCGCATCGCTAATTTAATAACTTAATATTTAGAACAATTCTTAATTTTAAGCAAAGAATATTCAAATATATTTTATGTATAAATACTATGACAACGTTTTTTTTTTATTAAAAATAATTAAACATTGATTATAAAACAAGTTTACGTCACACGCGACGAATCGCTTCGTATCGGTTATTTAGCTATTATCTCGCTTTGTATAGCTTAATAATCTAAGCAATAGTTAAGGAAGTAATTTAAGAATAAACAAGACTGAAGTATTTATTTTTAATATAAAATTTTTTATAATATAAAATTGACAAGTTAGTGAGCGACGCGAGTGTCGCAGTCTTACTCTTCTATTTTAGTGAAAAAAATATATAAATTTCTTTAAAATATAGTTTAAATTAATATAACCGAATATTTGATTAGTTAATAATATTAATTGTCTATAAATTAAACCAATTAAAACATCTTAAAATTAAGTAAACAGTGGAGGAAAATGGAAGAGAATGAAAATCGTATCATAGGCATTTGTGTATCTTAAACTTGCATTTTACCTTAATTTGCAATGCTCTTGTACTCGTTCAACAGCAACTGGCTGACATTCTAGTGTTTAAATTGCCTTCTATTTAGAGTTAGAGCTGCTTTCATCAACGCATTAGCAGACAAATCGAATTGCAACAAGCACAACCCAATTCACACTTTACATACGAATCGAATATTAAGAAAACACACGTCTTTCATGCTTCACCGCTTCTTTCTCACTAATTTTGTACTAATTTTTCTTTAAATATAATTAAATTTATTGATAAATTCGAGAGAACAGCATTAAGGTACCTGTTTATGTATATGAGGTTTGATTTTTATGGAGCCATGTAATAGTTTGATTGCTGAAATAATATAGAAAAACGATATATTCTCTTTTCCTTCTGTCCATTTACAGTGAATTTTTGTTTATTTAACCAGAGAATAATGTATTAAAATTTTCGTTTATACTCAAGAAGAACCACGTAGCCATTCAGGTTACCATCCTATCCAACAGTGGCAACATGGATAAAACCCTTGATGAATGGGCTGACCACATGGAGTTTTCCTCACCTGTCTTATACCTAAATAGAGGAGTCATATGGTCCTTGTCAGATCACCCACGTCTTGCTTTGCCTTATACCACAATCCATCCATTCGAGATCTTATCCTTCCAGTGGCCAGTAGAGTTTTTCGTGTTTTTTACGAGTCTAACACCTAAATAATGGTCAGTTTCCCATAGAAAGTCCTCCCCGAAAGTGTCTTATCCCATCAAGCCAAGCATTCAAAACCCTTAAAAAAATTCTTTAGATTTTACTGAATCTTTGGACTGAATGAGAACTAAATCTTGTATTTTTCTTTTAATTCTCGTGAAGAAATTTAATTTTAAGATAATGATTCGAACTCAAATAAGAACGAAATCTTGTATATTTTTTTTTTATCTTTTTTGTGTGTGGGTGTTAGATTTTATAGTAGAAATAAAGTTTATATAGTTAAATTGTCGCCGAGGCTTTCTATTTTCTGTTGAATATGATGTTTACGTCAGCATGTGGCACCTTGTTGAATTTATCAACTTACAACTCGCCTACTCAGAATTTCATGATCACCTCTTTTAGGAATTAATTAGGATTATAAACGTAAAAAAGTTTAAAATGTAAGCTACACTTCGTCAAAAAATACAGTCCAACTTCCGAACAACAGCCACTGACAAGAATGTAAAAATGGCCGTTATTGGGAGGTAGGATGAACACTGTACAGGACTTGTTCCATACAAAAGTGCATTATTATTTTCTGCACGTCATTTTAAAGTCAGTGGTCATTGCTGAGAGGTTAAAAATATGAGTTATAATGGCCGTTTCCGGCAAGGACTATTGTCATTTTGTATGCATTTTTGTCAAAAAGAAACGTTAATGAAAAAATGACCACCGTTAAGAGGTGGTAGTTGTTGGAAGGTTCGACTGTATATTAATTTTTTGAAATGTATCAGTAATAAAAATAAAAAAGTAGATTACGTTCCTCGTTATAAAAAGGGTGCATTTTCTATCATTTTCAGAAGCAAAATGTCCATTTTCTGCCTCTATAAATGTCAATTTTTGTAAAGATAAATTGCAATTTTTAAAAAATCAGTAATTTCTTAAAATTAAATTCATTGCAACTCCTTCCTAAGATCTAGTCCCAAAAGGAAAATGGCATCAACAATTCTCCTCAAGGCACTACTTCTAAATTAATTACCCAATTAATTTAATTAGATAATAATTAAGAAAAAGCAATATTTAGATATATATAAATGGATCATTTAATTATATATAATTAAATTTTTTAAAATATATATTTTATTTTTTACACCCCATTAAAGGAAGTGCTGAAATCTTCGCTAGAATCCTTTCGTATAATCATAAAGGATAAAAGATATAAGCATTAAAGTGAATTTCGTTTTATTTAACATTACTAATAGCTTGCTAAGTTCCGTGTTGTTAAAAATAGGCGTTTAAGAAAAATAAAAATAAGAAGGGAACAAAGATTTACCTATAAACAGAACCATCTGGCGTATGCTTCTAGGGGAATTATCTTGACAATAATCTCCGTGTTATTGCAGCAGGCAATGTAGCATAACATTTGTTAGAGGAGGTCGATTTGCATATGAATCTGGTCGTAAAAATATGTAAATGAGATCGGTTCTTCCATAAGAAGACATCTTCAGTAAGGAAGTTAACTTCGAGTCTAGTTCATTAGCAGTTGTGTGTGATGTTAAAGAAAGGGAAGCAATGATCCGATGATCCAAACACGCCTTAACTTTGGATAATTTTATTTCAAAAGTGATTAAAAAATAAAAAAAGAATAATAATAAAAAAGAATCTACACATAAATCTTGTCTCGGACATTGAATGACATGGAAATTAAGTCGTTTTGATAGCTACAAGCTCGTGTCAAAAGTTTAAATCAACGTTTTCTTCAAAAGTTCTACACGCCGTTTATGATTTATTCAAGCTAATATTAACTTTAATAAATTGAATTATCTTCATGAATATAATTTTATATGTAAATATTTTTCTTATAATATATATAAAAGTTTAAATTTAAACAATATTTATAATTAAAAAAAAAATTATTTTATGCGCCTAAAGTATGAGACTCGCTACAATAGAACATCATACGAAATGTTTAAAAGGTACGAATATTTTAAAAATTATTATTAAAAAAAATATACTCGGACCTCGTTATAACGTTCCCCATATAGTGCTAACCATTGCTATCTTCAAATTACGTAATTTTTAAACCCTCGAAGTGTAATTTGTGTGTTTATTGTTTGAGTTACTCGATTTAATGCCAATTCAGAGGCGAATAAACACCGGTGCTAAATCGAAGTTTACCTGTAATTCCAAGCATAGGCCTATATAGAATTTGCAATTTGATGTCTTCATATATAGAAATAATTTGGTTATATAGTTAAATATCAATTAAAATGAAATTTTCTAGTAATTTTAAGATGTATGTTTTAAAATGTAATAAAATGTAGAATAAAAATAAGAATTTTTATTAAATTAATAACGTTAATAAAATTTTGAGACAAAAATTAAATGAATTAGCTTCTTGAAACATAGGCAGACCTCTGTGAAATTTTTCATATTAATAGTTTAAAAATTTTGCTTATTTAAACGCTGATTGGTCGAAAATTAAAACTGGTAGGAGTTACACATAATATCAAACTATTAATATTTTATAATTTATCAACCAATCGTTCTCTATTAAACGTACTGTACAGAATAAACGATTTAATTGGTTATTTAATTAATAATTCACATGATTATCTTAATGATGATTTGTTGATAAAATGGAAGTAGGATATATAAATTGGACGTTGCTTCTCCCACTTTTGTTTCTATTGCCGATCATAGTTTAAAAAATTTTTTAATTTAAATTTTTAAAAGATTATTGGCTGTAGAAACAATAATAGCATGATATAATTGTAATTTAAAATTATAAACAATGATTGGTTGCACAGAAAAAAATATAGGAGGAACTATGCCTAATTTAATTAAAAAATTAAAAATTTAAATTTAAATATTAAAATTTTTCCTACAATCAATCATCGTTTAGATAATTTAAAATTTTAAACATTTAATAACATATATTTTGCAGAGCCATGCAATGTTTATAGAAACTAATTTCTTTACGTTTCGCTTTAGAATTTATTATTATTATTATTATTATTATTATTATTATTATTATTTGTATTTAGTAAAAGATGACATAATTTATTTTTATGCAAGATAATAATAAAAGAACATACACACACACATATTAAAAAATTCTAAATGTATACTTTAATATTAAAATAGACAATGTTCTTTTAAATTTATAAGCATGGCAAGAGCGAGTTACATTTTAGTTGATAGAGAAATTGTTTTTTGTGTGTATATGGACAATAAATAATTGTAAATTCCTTTGTATGAGATAATAAAACTAAACAGCTTTTGAAATATGCGTATATTAAAACGGGTTTATTATAATTTATATAAATTATTAAGGTCAAATTATGCTTTTACAGAATTTTTAATTAAAAATACCGATAAAAAAGTGCAAAAATAAATATTTAAATTAATTTTTATGGATATAGACATATTATTCTATAGTTTTTCCTAAATAGCGTTACACTTCGATTCCAGACGCGCTAAATCGAAGTCTGATTATAATCTATCTTTAATAAGTCACCATTCATTTATTTGCCTTATATAGTTTCATATTGTGATATAGTGAACACCCCAATATAGTGAATTTTCGATATAGTGAATAATTTTGTCGGTATTTAGCGCAGTTGTTTAAGAGTCCACTGTATATTAGAAAAATGATACGGTAAATCTTTTAAGCTTCTTATGTAAAAGAAAAATAAATTTTAATTATTGAATTTGGGACTAAATAATTAAATAAAAATTCAGATAATTTCTTTAAATAAATATTAATTACAGAGATTAATAAATTAAAAAAATAAATTAAAACAATTTATATATGAAAATAAACTCATAAATGACGTCATATTACTCAAGCAGATAATTAAACGTCATAAATATATTTTTAAAAAATATCAAAATGACAAGTTGGATTCATTAAATTTTATTAAATTCTTATCTAATATTGAACATTCTGACGTTTTTAAAACTAGATATTAAAAAAAACACTGTACAAGAAATAATCATCACTATATATTAAAATTATAAAAAAACAAAATTAAATCAATAACTATATGGTAATTTCTTAATTGAACATATAAAATATGCAGTTTTATGCTTTAAAAAAATTCAGGTTTGTAACGCTAATTAACTGAAACTGTCCGTAATAAAGGGGTGATCTTTTTTTGTTCCTGAAAGATTTTGTTAAAGTTTAAACTTTAATAATTGACGCGGTTGTCGTAGATGTGGAATGTGATTGATTCGGTAAGTCTCGACATATAGCGACAACGTGACAAAGAAGGTCTTCTAGTGCAACATTAACGAGTCAAGCATACTTTGCATCAGTCTCCATGGCAACGAGACATTAACCCTGTCAGTCAAAGCAAGGGGATAGCAATTTACCAAAGTAATTTGTCTCTTGGCTGCTTCGACATCGTTTTCGACTACTACTTCCTTTTAACATTATTCGTTTGTGACTCGATTTTTATGGAGAATTTTTACGTGAATGAACTGTGCAGTAACAAACGAATTATATTCATAATATACTGTATAATATATGCAGCTCATGTATTACTGCATATATTATACAGTAAAACATGAACTGTTTACATTATGAGTAACACACTATAGTCATTATATACACTATACTGTAACTTACGAACTGTATTCATTACGTAGCAATGCATGAGTTATAAACACTACGCAGTTATACAGTATATACTATGTAGCGACAGGCGAGTCATAGTTATTACACAATAGTACACGGGTTATGCATATTATACCGTAAAACACGAGTTATATACACTATTGTATATCCTGTAGAAAAACAGGTATTTATATATGAACATACACACACGTACTGACATATATAAACTAACATGTACTGCACATCAACATTTAATAACATATCCTAGAGGTTCCTACAGACAGATGTTAAAAATAATTACTGGCGTCAACTTTATTGAATAAAATATACCAGTAATAGCTTCGTAATAAGCTATGGTAAATCAAATTTACTGAAGGTGTGAAGAAATCCATACTAGAGAAGAAGAAAATAATGATAATTAGGAATTCCCCACACACTTATAATCTCAAAGGTATTACTGTTTTGTGAAGGAGGTAAAAGTAATGGTATAAAAGTAACTTGGAAAGATATTTTTATCATTTTCCTCTTCATCCATAGATAAAAGCATACTTAATAATGGATAATATGGTGCTAAATTGCATCTGGATCAAAGATATATGCAATATAACAGAATTTGTGAAGATCTATAAAATATTTTTAACCATTTTGAAATGTGTAATTTATTTATTTTAACTGATTGTAGCATTTAAATGTAAATAAATTTATCCAAAAACGGCCCATCATGAAACTTTAAGAAGCAATAAATTGAGTCAAATGAAATATTTTAAACATTAAATACAGTGTTTAATTTGATTTTATAGGTGGCGCTGCAAGAATTTGGATCACTTTATTTTATAGGTGGCGCTACGATATAGCACCTCATATAGTGTTGCCACCAGGCCGGTTTTTAAATTCACGGTCAGGATTAATTATTATTTTGTCCAGTTTTCGTAGAAATTGTGAAATTATGATGAAACAATAAATTTATAAAAATATTTGCGAGTATTTTATTTTAACGGTTAAAGACTTTATCTTCACACCCCACCCAAACTTATCTCCATCTTATCCCTAGGCTAAAGAGTGATCGAAAATGTACTTTTAAAATTATAACTTGCAAATATCTCTGGCAAATATTAGGTTTGTTCTAACACAAGTCCCTAACTGGTTCAAAACTGGCATGCGCATTGTTCAGTTCTTGGCTGTGAAATGGCATTGCGCATGCGTCGTACGTTTCAAATTCAAACCAGTCAGGGACTTGTGTCGGAAGAAACCCATTGTAAAGCGAATGTGACAGTTTCAGTTTACAAGTTTATAATTTCTACTTTAATTATTTAAATAATATGACTACTCAAGAAATTAAAAAATCCCAAAAAAGGAAGCGAACTAGTAAATTTAATAAAGATCGACTGACACAAAACAAATTCTACTCACAATTAAAAAAAAAACAAATTTTTTTTATTTCTTAGTATAACATCCTAACTTTAAAATGTCCGGGTCAGCAATTTTGAAAAGGTTGCAACACTGACCTCATACAAGGTCTGTAAACATAAGGTCAGGACACAAATGTGCTCTATGGAGCCTCCATTTTGGATCCGTAGTTCCAAAGTCACAGTATAGATTTCATGCTATCTACGTGCAGTAAATTGCATGTTCCTTCGAGTTCGATCCACAAAATTTCTTTTGTAATTTCAAATAGAGTATTTTTTCATTTAGAGATTACACTGACACATAATTAAAGGCTTTAACAAAGTAGGTTTCAAAATAAAAAGCTATGTCAATGGTTCGTATAATAAAGTACGAGGATAAATTTATTTAGTTTTGAAATGCAAAATTAGAGAAGAAATTTGGAGATATTTCTTAAAATAAAAATATATTTGGTTTTCTATATTCACATGCTCTTTTACATTATTACACAAACTGCAGATGGGCTTAGATTAAACATTTGTATAAATTAAAATTAGATGAAGAGAAAAGAAAACCATTCTCATAAACTTTACATATTATGTAAATTAAACCTTCAAAAGTACTTGCAAGAGATGATAACTTCCTTTATTTAGGAACTTTCTTATGCATATAAACTAAATTTAATTATTTTTATAGAAAATTAAATAAGCATATTTATAAAAAATTATTAAACAGTAGTCATAAAATAGAAATATCTTCAACTTTTTATTTGTTTTGTTATTTTATAATAAAATGATTATTAAGCAACAATATTCAATAGAATATGCAATTCGTAGTATGTTACATTACTCTCAATTATTTTGAAATATTACTTTAAATGGCTGAAAGTTTTAATTTCAATTACTATATTTTATTTTAAATTTTAAAGCGTGTTTTGAATCCACAAACAATATTATAACATTTATTCTCTTTAATAAATCTGTTATACCAATGTATTAATCTGTTATTCTGTTTAATAAGTTACATAATGTTGTTATACAACCTGTCAGAAAACTGAAACTTTACCACAGTCTATATACTAGTACTGATCTGAGAACCATATTTTAATGTAATTTAAATAGGGTTAATTAAAACCACTTTAACTTAATGATGCACACTGCAAACATTTTGGAATATGTTAAATATTAAAGCAGTTTATATACTGGATTTTTTATTTCATCTAACAACATAAAATATTTAAAAGAAATTTCTATTAGTAACCTGATATTGTATTTTCAATTAAATATAAATGTTTTGAATAATAATTGATTAGTGAATATTTCTTANTTTGGAAAATGTTAAATATTAAAGCAGTTTATATACTGGATTTTTTATTTCATCTAACAACATAAAATATTTAAAAGAAATTTCTATTAGTAACCTGATATTGTATTTTCAATTAAATATAAATGTTTTGAATAATAATTGATTAGTGAATATTTCTTATGATAATATCACGTGGTTCTTGTGATAAATATATTTTTTTTTACATCTGAAAAAGCAATGTTTAATGTCCTAAAAACATTTGTTAAAAAAAAAGGTTTTAAAATGTAAGCAGATCATGTTTTTTCTTAATGTACATTAAGAAAGTTGAGTACAGTACATTATCAAAGAATAAAATGTCACCTTGGGACAAAAACTTTAAGGCAGAATTTCTTCATTATTCACGATAAAAATTTATTATTATTCAATTCTAATAAATCTGGTTCCTCTATATATAGTCATTAATAAATTATTACTTATATTAACTGTTAAATCATCACTCTCATAGATCTGTCAGAGGGAAAACGGAACAATCTTATCAGAGGGAAAACGGAAACCTTTGGCTATCGAATTTTTACAATTCGGTGCTGAACAACAACTATTTTAAAATATATGTACAGTATATATAAAACAAGAAATCCAACTAATTGAGATCAAAAGAAACAATCAGCTTCGCTCTAGAAACATATTACACATAACCTCAAAACGATCCAACATGGCGACTGCCGCGATGCGTGTCTTGACCTTATGTTTATAGAATTTGTGCCTTATAGTTATCTGTAGCGCCATCTGTAGTAGTTGTTGTTAACTAGTAAGAAATGTTGCTGATATCTCACTCAGATTCTATTATAACGTTATTATTTTTGATTTCTCATCATTTTAGGAAGTAAAATGTGTAATAATTGAATATTTTTAATACAAAATGATATTTTTCTGGCAAGTTTTCTATTATTTAAACTGTGTATTTAATTAAAATGTAAATTATGTAAATATTTCACACAAACTAATTTAGTAATTAAAATCCTTTTATATATTTTGTAAATTTTAACATTTGTAATATTTAAATGTCTTTTAAGTAATTAGTAAATTACATACTTCATTTATTTGCTAATTTAAAAGTATATGACCAGGGTCGTATGGGGTCCGGGGTAGAGTAGGTCTTTTTCTATCTTACTGGACCTCTTTAACAATCTTTTGGAACAAATAAAATTCATGAGAGATTTCTTTATTAATAAATAGCATTCTTATAGATTTTATATTCTGTTAGTAAAAATAACATTAATTTTATAGGAATAAGACCCACTATGGACCTCCAAGTTTTCTCTAGGCCTGGGGATAAATCTCTAGCTCGCATCCCCTCTCGACGGCATGTATATATCGCGTTAAAACTCCTATAATATACGGTCCTATAGGCTTATATTATATAATATATATTTATATAAATGTCTATCAGCTTATAAATGCTCATGTAAAGAACTATGGGAGAAGATATAAGTGTATATATATATTATACTTATATCTCATATCTTGGCCCATACTTTTTAGCATAGGCATTCATAAGCTCGTAGACTTGTATATACGAATATAACATTAAACAGATTGTTATATAAACATTTATAAGTGCTTAGACCTTTATATAAGTTTATAAACTTCTATTTAACCATATTTAAATCCAATGATCTACGTAAATTCCTACAACTCAATGTCAAACTCGTAGAATTATTTTTCATAATAAATTTACAAAGGAAAAAGAGCAATTGTTTATTGTGACATTGTCATAATGCTGGGCTGCAATTTTGAGCCATTTTTCAATTTAAAAAATCACGTGACTTTCTGTTCTGACCAAAAGTCATATATGGTTAATTGGGTTCTCCGGCTATAAGCTTTCCATATCTGATCTCGATTTTCGTCTATCTTACTCCGTTCTCGAGATTAACGAAGGACAGACAGACAAACGGGGAATGTATAGCTCTACAATTACAAAATTGCAGCCCAAAATTTTCAATGTAATTTACAGATAAAATAATCAAAAGTATAATAAAAAAATATACTGTAGTATACTGTTATGGAATATAGTAACAGTAATTAGTGTGACATATGAAGAAGTGGTGTGGAGCGAATGTACAGGAATTGAGNAATTTTATCGATTCAACGTACACAATAATATTTAATATTACCTAAATTACTACATTTGAAGATGATTTGATCCTTTCCTATTAAAATAATTCATTTGAAAAGCGATGGGAATTTTTCATAATTGCTTAAAACATCATTAAAATGTCGTCTGATTGTATGAATTGTCTGCATTAGTCTACTAATTTTCGTATCTATATTTTGTTATTAATTAATTTATTTATCAACTTTCTCTCCATTAATTTTTTTATTGTCAAATTTTTAAACATAAATTGCTTTGCAATTATTATTGAATGGTTCGTTTTGCTTAATTATTTTTTTTTAAATTAATCTTTAACTTAAACAGAATAATTGCGACATTAATTTTATTGTTTTTATTGTTATATTTAATTTTTAAACGTAAAAGTTTGTTTAAAAAATTAATTCATTAATTAAATTTTATTACCATAAAAAATAATTTTTAATATATTTTTTTACAGATAAATTTCTTGTTAATTATTATTTATTTATTTATTATTTTTAAATATAAATTATTGTTTTATTGCAGGAATTGCTTCATTATTTTTTATTTCTGTTTATTTTTTAAATATAATTTGCTGTTAATTGCTACGATTAATTTTTTATTTCTTTATTTTTTATTAAATTTTTAAGTGTAAATTTCTTGTAAATTATTATTTTTACTTATTTATTTATTATTTAATTACAGTTTTTCTATGTTATTGTTGAAATTAATTCATTATTTTTTATTTACCTTTTAATTATATATTTCATATAAATTGTGTAATTAATTACTATTTTATTCTTTTATTTAATTTTTAAATATAAATTATTGTTAGTTATTGAAATAGATTAGTTTTTACATTTTAAATTAAGCTCAGGTGACGTTTAGTGTGTGGAGGGACATGATTTTGTTTCCCAAATATAAAGCTTAATAACTCCTGTGTTTTTTGTCGAAAATTTATGAAATTTTGTACAAAAGTTTGTATTATGGGACGGAATATTTGTTAAAATTTTCAGGAAAATCGAATCATTGGTTCGGGAGATATGGCCCTTTCTTTAATATCTCTTTAATATCTCCCGAAACAATCTCAAGACTTATAAGTAATGGTAGCAATTACTGTGGATGAAAACAAATAAAGAATGCCGGGAAAGTCTAGCAACAACATTGCCAAATTTTTAAAATGCATTTTTTGATTTAAATTGCTTAGTTTTGTTGCAATTGATTAAATTTTTATTTATTTATTTATTTTCTCGTGTAATTTTTTTTCGTGTTAATTGTTGTATCTGATCCTTTTTTAAATTTATTTGTAATTATGAATTTCGTGTTAATTACTGAAATCGATTACATTTTTTATTTCATTTTTAAATATAAATTTTTGTTAATTGTTGTAACAGATTAATTTTTTCAATTAAAATCTTTTTCAGCTATTAAAACTGAATTTTTTGTGATAAATTTCTTATGAATTGTTATAATAGGTACATTTTTAAATTATATTTTTCTTAAATTCATAAAATTGATTTTTTTTAAATTTAAATTTTAATATTTATATGTAATATTAATATTTTTCTTTATTATTATTATTATTAGTATTATTAT
>NW_019385235.1:355123-371909 GCF_000671375.1 Centruroides sculpturatus | reverse complement strand
ATTATTATTATTATTAAAGTAGATTAATTAAAAAATTATTTATTATTTTTACTACTGCATCGCATTAATCAGTTAAATTAATTAATTTCTACTTAATTCTTCTCAATTTCTTTTGTCTTTTATCAAAACAATTATATATATTAATTCATTTATATTTATCTCATTAAATTAATTTATATTTTTCCATGTTAGTTCTCCATTTCTTGTTTTATATTGATTCTATTTTTCAACCTGCCAATTTCTTTAACTTACTCTCTGCCATTTTTTTTTATTAAATAAAACTTTAAAACCAAATAAATGCGGCATTTAACTTTAACATTAACCTGATTTAAACATGATTAAAACTATCTTTCCAGTTGAAATACGTTACGCAACATTAAACTCCCCATTTCATAATGCTTGTTGCTAAACATTTGGAGCAAATTATTTTTATCTAATGCATTAATTAACGCTTATTTATCTCACTAATCAGCAAAAAATCATTCAAAAATACACGATTTTTATCTAATAAAACAAATTTACCTGCAGCTTATTTTACTAAATTGCCTGGGAGTAAAAAATTCAGGAGATAAAATTCGAAAGTTTCGACTTCGTTTATATCTAACTGCGACGTAAAAAATGGAGGGAAGAAAAAAATGCGACTTAATATCAATTAACTATTTAAAAGCATAATTAACTAAATTTGCTCTCAGACAATAAAAAAGTAACAACTAAATTTATTAGCAATTTATAAACTAACCTTCTGGCAATTAGAGTTAAGAGTTTACGTTATAAATCCTTAGTTTATGCATTAACTTTCCTGACTTTTTTCCTTCCCCCCGTATCTTAATGAAGTAAAAAGTGTTACGAAGACAAAGAACATCTTAATTAACAATAAATATGAAAAGATTTAAGGAAAATACTTTGCAGAAGATTATAACGATGAAAGCTTGTTATCCCTATAAACTAAATGAAGATAATTATCAGTCAAGTTGAGACTTCGCTCAACAAATTTCTTTAAAATATCAGCTACGAATGCTGCTATTTTTGTGTAAAAAAGGTTTAAATTATATAAAAATTATATTTTTATACAGATAATTACTTCTATAAAAAAATAACTTTTATGAAGCGAAGATAAAGTAGTAACTGCGCTTCTATATACTGTTACCACACCGTCTTAAAAGGTAGATACTGTATTTTAATTTATTTTTAAATAATTAAATAATAATTTTAACGAAAAATTTAAGTAAAAAAATGAGAATTAATTTTATAAAATTCGCTTTTAAGTGTATTAATGTACGCATCTTTTATACTAGAGTATGACAGATGCGTACATTACCAATAATAGTGGAACGTCATCGTCTCTATTAAAAAAATCCAGCAACGAGTTGCCTAACTTTCCCGGCAAGAAAAGTTAAAATTGGGCGTGGCGCCATCTGTTACGAGCTTTTATTAAAAACACTTTTTAAAATTTTGAGGTTAGGAATGAGTTTTATAAGAAATTGTAAATGCAAATAAGAAGTCATCAAGTCGTACTCCATTCAAGATATGATACACGACCCGCTCTATCTCCCCACCCCCTCGATCTTTAACCACCAAAACTTGGACTCATCAATGCCTCTAACACAAAAATATCCCTGCAAAATTTAATAAAGTTTCGACAAAAGGCAAAGAAGTTATTAAACTTCAAAGTGGGTAAACAAAGTGGATCCTCCACACACTAACATCTATATATACAGAAAAAAACCTCGAATTTTTTTTGCATTTCTCGACATTTAAAAGTTCCCTGGACTCAAAAATGTAAAAACGTTAACAATATGATATAATTTAAAGAAATAATATTTAAACATATAACAAAAACACCTTCATCTTCTCTCATACAGTAGCAGCATAGAAGAGCATCATTATCCCATAAAAGTTATTTATAACAATAAAATATTTATTTTAATATAACTTAAATCTTTTTATATAAAAAAAAAACATATTTTGATAAACATAATTTGTTATAGGTCTAAATAACTTTTATGGGGCATAGAAGAGTAGCACCGTCACGATGATGCTCTTCTATTCTGCTACTCTATGAAGGAAAATGGCTGTTTTATGTGTTTAAATATGATATTTTTAAGCTTAAATCACATTTTAAGCTTTAATTCTCTTTTAAAATTGTTAAATTATTATTTTATTACTTAATAAACATAAAATTCATAAAAAAAAGTGTAAGTATGTGGGCGACTTATATTACCATTTTTTTTATCTAAATTTACTGAAAAAATAATAATATTTGTATCATATATGTTGTTATTTTACGCAATAATTAAACTTCTTAATTAAGTTAATTAAGAAAACACAATTAAAACATAATTAAAATTAATTATTGAGATTATCTTACTCTTATATCGAAACAAAAATCTGTTTTAGTTAATTAAGATATTATTATTTTTTAAATAGTTAATATAATTAAATTGAGAAACTGCTTTAAAAACTTCATTAACAATTAATTAAAAATTTAATTTTTTAAACATTTATTTTTTTCTATTTTACATCATCAACTCCTCCACTTTATCACTGAGTTAATTCCATGAGAGTTAATCGTCATTAATTTATAATTTTAAAGTGTTTTATTAATTTAAAAAAATACCATTTTTAATGATATTTACTTTAAAAAAATTGCTTAAATAATTAAATAATTCAATTTAAACTCTTTTTACAAACGTCAAATGTAAAGATTTGATAATGCTTGTCCTGTTGTAAAATTGCATTTTCTTTCTGATGGATTAATTGTATTTAAATTAAATAGAAAGTAAATATTGTGATTTTAATAAAATGTAATTACTCTAATTTTACTTAAATGCCATTAATTCACCAGAAAATATGCAATTATATGCTATTTTAAGCAAGAAAACTCGTTTAAGCGTCAGATTTGACGTTATTTTAATGCAGTAAAATACTGCATAAATTTGCATTTTTCTGGTGAATTAATTGTATTTAAATTAAGTAAAAAATAAATATCATTATTTTAATAAAAATTAATCGCTGTTGATTTAATAAAAATCCATTAATTGATCAGAAAATATGAAGTTTAAGCAAGAAAATCTTTGTACAAACGTCAAAATGAAAGTTTCCTCGCTGTTTGTTGCCAATTGATTTCACTTGTAAAAATTGCATTTTTCTCTGGCGAATTAGTGATATTTAAATTTAATGAAAATCATTATTTTTTTGATTAAAATTATAATATTTATTTTTATTTAATTTATTTTTATATTTATTCATTTATATACAAAAGGATGAAGTATCTCTTCTCGATAACTAAATGTATATATCAAGTATGCTGAAGCAATACAAACAAGAGGAGGGGGGTTGAGAAATCGAGTTTGCATGCATTATTAAATTAATTATGCAAATGAAGTAAAATATTCCTCCAGTGGCAACTTTTCTTAGTTTTGTTTACGGATTTTCTCAATGTATTAATGGAAATTTATGCAATTTCTCTTACATTTTTATCGTGTCTCCATCAATTTATCCGCCGCATCCCTTATATTGATACGATTAACTTTGGATGCAGAAGTATCTCACGAAGCAACCAGTTATTTAATAGAAATATATACAAAATTTTTTAATTTTTTATCATTGATTTTTCGATTTACTGGCTTATTTTATAAAAATAAATTAAATTTAAATTAGATCTTATTGATTTAGTCACCTGCTACGCGCCTATTCTTTATTGACTTCTCTTGGTTTTCTTTAGTTTTTGTGAAGAAATATCTTAATATCAGTTGAAAATTATGTTTTATACAGGTGTGTAGATTATATATTACAACATTCTTCAAGGTTAATAAGGCGTAGAGTTATAGACTATACGTTTTGTAAAGTATATTAAGGATAAAAGAAATAGATCGTAAAGAAAAAGCGGTATAGTTCTGTTGATTTTCTGTAGAGTCGAAAGAAAAATTTTAACATTAGATACAAAAATAATAAATTTTTAAGGTGTTAATATTATAAATTCAACATTCTGTATGGTATAATTAAGGACAGGAGCATAGCATTTAATAAAATCAGCAAACGTCCTTCTGATAGAGGTGTTAATTCTCTTAACTCTCTGCCTAATTGGGAAGAAAAAATCCAACATTGGTTAACAATAATAAATTTTTCAGGTATAAAGATTAAAAAATCCAACATAAAGAGCATAATACTTAAGAAAAAGTCCTTCTACTGGAAGATCTAAGTCCTTTCTCTGGAAGATATAACAGGGTCATTTGAAGCGTTTTAACAAGACGAGAGACATTAAAATTGATCGAAACACTTAAATATTATTGCGTCATTATATCAATAAAAGGTATAAAGATCAGTAACACATCCGAACATTATCCGTATCGAATCATATAATCTTTATAAGCCTCTTAACCAGCTTATGAGGTATAAAAGATAACCAATATTGGAATTAATTCCGGGGATATAATTCATGCTCCTACAAACTCCTTAATCTAGCGGTTAGATCAATACAGGAGTTAACAGAATGAACACAGATACACTTGAACACAGAAAAACGGTGCTCAAGATACTAGATTTTGGCATTTACACAACTGAAAGGAGCCAATTCCATTGCGGTTCAACCAACATACTTTGTTGTTTGCACTGCGGGTTGGTGGCTAGTGTGACGTATCACATAAAGAGGGGTTAAGCTGGTGTAGAAAGAGAATTTGGACCTGTAATGGTTTAGCCAAAAACGAAGTGTATGTGTGTGTGTGTGTGTGTGTTGATAAGGACGTCATTGGAATTGTTAGCCTTAAGGGCACCACCTGTAGAGACTGGAATTGGATTTCAGGTAGTGCCAAGTCACGTGTAAATTGAAGTGTTAACACACGGTTGCACCTCACTTCAGATAACAGATTACTTGATAATCGATAAATATATAACACAGATAAACTAATTCTTTCCATCTGTGAATACAAATGCAAGAAATTTGGGTAATTTAACACACCCTCGGGGTTGTTTATCGTGTTTTATAATTAAATTTATGTGTTTTGCCGTGTGTATAAAGATATATGTACCGATTTTTCTCGCGTTATTTCGGGTATTTTTCTATGTAAATTGGTAAGAAAATACCCTTGAGTAGTGTTCTTTCGTATATAGTGTTATTCTTTGTATATATATAGATAAAGTGAGAACTGTTTGAGTCTCAGGTGTGCATCAAGTAGGTGGTGTTCAGCATTCCCGGATGAGATAACAAACCTGGAAGCTGTATACGTCACGAGAATAAGATAAACCCTTCCAAAAATAACGGAGATAGATTTCTTTGTTCTAAATTTACAAATCAATTGTTGGAAATAAGCTATTTTTCGATATACGTAACGGTATAAAATCGCTCCTGTTACGTATATACATCGATGTTTACCTCTAATATTTTTCCATTGAGGTTTGCTGAGAATATACAAATATTTTTCTTTCTATTTTTTGTTCTTTTCCTATTTATACGTCGTGTTACGATATAAAAATACAAATAAATACAATTTTTTACTGTTTTTAAACGTAAAATATTGTTACTGATTAGAAAATATTTTCTGAATATTCTTTTCAACATGGGATATAATCGGTTAACTGACTTTTGGGCCACCCTGTAACGACGCTGAATCGCTATAACTGTTACATTTAAAAACTCGATATGATATCGTTACAGTTAGCTTAAAGTGTCGTTACGTTTGAAAAGCGTAACAATCTGTAATTACTATTACGGCAAGAGAACATAACGTTGGTATTCTATGCTTAAATAACATGAAATACTCGTTGTTACGTTTGTAAATTCATACGTAATATTAAAATTAGAGTATTTATGTGCATGACGGTACAATTCACAACGGTACATGTTACATTAGATTAAAGTACTGTTTATACAAAAGTTATCTAAAATGAGTATTGTTTCGTTTGTATAGTATAAACAATCTGTAGCATTTATTATATAGGCGTAATTTTGTTACTCACCACAGTATAATTATAACTTTATAATAGAGATAGATAAATATATATCCTGTAGTGGTTACTCTACTGGAGTAACCTCTACTGTACTTTTCCATTTAATATTTCTTACTGCTTAATTGTCTGCTACTATAGTAACAACGATGACCCCTATTGGACTTCCTATTGACGAGATAAAAATACTACTTTGTATCGACTACTACAGTATCTATCAAGTGGAAAAATCCAATGTTACGCTAGCATTTTTCTACTAAAAAAACAGTAATTTTTCGTTACTAAAGTAGTATTTTCCTTTAAAAACTACTATCTTCATTGTAATAACTCTACCGTAACTTTTCTGAACACTAATCTCCCCATCTGAATTAGCCATTTTTTCGATATTAGTTACGTTCTCAACGTTACGCTAGTACGGCAACAAAAACGAACTTCTGCATTCAATATATTACCCAAAATGTGAATTATTATCGTGCTGTAACGGTAAAAACTTATAATTTTGCGTGTTACTATGAAAGGCCGGATGCCCCCAATTAACGATATATGAACTTCCGGGTTAGACCGGAAGTCACGTGATTTAAATTCAAACTTTTTTGCAGAATGAAGATGACCGGCATGTTATCAGGAGAAGTATGACGTACAGGGGCAAGACACCACTAAAAACCCAGACCAGATATGGAAAACTTAGGGGTTGCGACTACGATTAAGTACGTAAGAACTTCTGGTGGTCTGGACCGGCAGTCATGTGATTTAAGCTTAAATACACAAATTTACATAAATTGAGAACCATATATGGAATATGTAGATAAGAAATTACAATTTTACTCTTTCAAAAATCATAAAATTCAAAATAAAAAAAAATCAATATTAAACCATTTAAAATCACATTTTTTTTACGATTTATTTAAGCGTGTTTTTTTAGAAACGGTGTCTCTTTGGATTTAGAGTTACGGTAGTATCTGCGGATAGCACAGTTATATCAAAATATTAAGGATATCCGGGAGAAAAAGCAATTTAAAAACTTCAAACTTCACTAGAAAATGTAAAGAGATTAAGAGAAAGTCGATTTTTTTTCTTCTTCTTTCAACTAAATCTACCGGTTTTTTCATGATTTCTAAAAATTGTATAAAGTTGTTACTGTAGTAGTAGATTCAAAATTGAATCAATATATCCCCCCTTTTTTTTATTATTATACATGCGTAAAGTGGATTTACTTCATCCAATCTGATCATAATTGAAGATTTCAGTTGCGTCGTAAAGTTGAAATGGTCTGGAAATATTTATGTAAATATCTAAAAATTTAATGTCTGGTTACGAGATGTAACCTGATTGTAACGTAACTGCATGTTATAACTGTAGAAGTAGTTGTAACGTAATTGTAAGCGGTACTTGTAGCATAATTGTAACGTAATTGCAGCATAGTTGTAGCAATAACTGCAGCATTGTCAGGAAAATTTAGATATAACTGTAGTGTAATTATAGCGCTAGTTTAACATAACCAAAAGCAATAATTGCAGCACAAATGTGTTTCAGGACCTTTGAAATGTCGAGAGAGACAAAGGTCAAATTGCCTCGTACAAAGCCTATGATTACAACCTAATTGTTACATATTTTATATAAAAATCTTTAACGAAATTAAAAAATTCTGTTTATTTTTTAACTGACTGAATCGTATTTTTATCTATAAATTCATTAAAATCTGTAGATTTTATTTAATTAATCAAATGAAATGATAATGATATTGAATCGCCGCCATTTTATACAATACCTGATATGAATCTGAATTAATAATATAAAATATCATTTAATTTTATTAAAATTTTAATGATTTACACAAATAAAAACACACAGCAACTCCGAAACAAAATGTCTGACAGCAATAAAATTCAACATAATTCTAAATTAAGCATTGCTAAAAAATTTTTTCAATACTGTAAAAAAATTAGTTACTTTAAAAATAAGCGAACAGGCAAACAGACAGACGGTTCCTTTTTTTTGTTTAAAAAAATGTCAAATTAGCGTAGAGTCTTGATAACAAGGACGGAGAGAATATATTTTAATTAATATATAAATTGAATTTAATTTAATTTTTAGAATTATTAAATTAAATCAGCTTTTGCTTACTTTACAAATATTAAATTTAATAACGTTCTTTGCTGAGTTAGCTTGTTTGTTTTAGGTGAAGACTTCAAATGCTTAACCTTCAGTTTACACTTTCAACTTCAAGTGATATATTTGTCCACGTAAATGGTTTCTTTGTTGGATATTCATTTGTACTAACAGCAAATATTATACGAGAATTACAGATGAATAGCATGAGAAGAATTATAATAAATCTACTACGCAGATATATATACAACCGTACGAAGGGAATTCTGCTTACATTTAGATTTTCAACAACAATTATGCTCTTATAAATTTATCTAATTTATATAAATTTGTATTATATAAGCTGCTGAATAATTAAAATTATTATTTTTATTAATTTATCGATCAACTAGTGTATAAAAGTATTATTTTGGTGCATTTCTGTAGGCTGGTTTCGTCGTTTTGAAGGATTAAAGAATTAAACATGCGATTTTAGTTCTGTTTTTTAATTATAAAATGATATTTTTTATAGTTTTTTTACTGACATTTTTGTGTTTTTTACTACTAATTTTTTCATTGTTTTGCGCTTGTTTACGTTTTGATTTGTCATGATGAAAAATGGTTGACATCAAGGCTGCCAATTTGTCAATGCAGTTTACTACGAGTTATCGAGCGTGTTTTATAGAAAAATTTAAACATATTACAATTTTTTAATGAAGTTTTTAGATTTTTAAATAGTATTAATAAATTTCTTTACAATTTCATCATATTTCAATAATTTTTTTAGATTTATCATGTTATTACTCAGTTTGAATCTGTTTGGCTGGTGCCATTTATAGTCCAAATGGACAACCAAAAAATAACATTATAAAAGGACGTTTTAAATTTTTAAAATAAAAGTTTCCTACTTTTTATATACAATTAGTGAATTTCATTACATTATATAGTTTATTTCTATATTTATAACTTTATTGAGCATTTTGTATATATTTGACAGCCGCCATTTTTGGTCAAAATGGAGACGAAGATTAAAAAATAACGTTTTATACTCGATATTTTTTCAAATATTTTATAAATTTTCTAATTATTTTAAAATTTTGATTATAATGCAAGTTAATAAAGAAGAAAATTAATAAATTATGTAATTTTTAAAAAGAAATTAGAATATCAGCACAAGTCCATACAAAAGAAAATAGGCATTAGAATATCAGAAATTAAGAAAAATATAATATATTGTTATAAATTTTGTTTAATGTTAATGCATATAAAATTTTATACTTATTAAATTGTTTACAACATTTAAAATTTAATTAATAATGATTTTTATTAATTTTACATCATGTGTAAATTTATTATTCATTGTTATTTTTAACATTTTTACTGCTGTTATTGCTGTAATTTATTGATTTTTATTTGTGTGTAAATTTTGCATATTATTTGATTGCACATTGCACGAATTTATGTGAAAAATTATAAATATTTTTATAATTTTTCACATAATTCGTGTCACATAAATTAAATATCAGCATTTTTAATGCAAATTAATTAAATTTATATGTTTTATTAGTGCTTATAAAGTAAAATTCTGTAATATATACATTATTATCCAAAAATTATAATGAATACTATAAATATAATATCAAATAAGTACACGTATGTTTTGTATAGTACAGATAAAATACTGCAGTTTGTACATGGGTATACTGTATATACTCCAGGTAAAGTGCTGCAGCTTGAATACGTACACTCCTGGTATACAATAAGAGAAAACTATAAGTATATGCATGCTGTAGGTGAAATACAACTTAAATAAGTATATTATAATAAGTAAAATATAGCTTCAGGCCATCGTGAGTTTAGCCAGGCCACAATGACCTTGTGGTAAAGAAGGGGCCTGATATAGTCGGGACATACTGCTAATAAAAAATCCGGCCGGATTCGATACTGGATCCCCAGTGCAGTAGGCTGAACTGAGCCTGAAATATTTCCTCTCCAGTTTCGGGCCTGAACTATGGCATGAAAAGAGGCCATGTTAATGCCTTAATGCAGAAAGGGTAAAAAAATGTTTTGTAAAGTATTACAAGTTCTATAAATGGATGACAAAAGAAAAAAACACCATTAAAATGCCATTACTTCACCAACACTCGATACTTTTTTCCGGTTAAACTAACGCAAAAAGAAAAATCTCAAATTGTGAACTATTTCCTTCTTAGAGAGAACATTTTTTCGCATGAACTAGTATCAAGCAATAGATTACACCTTGTTTCGTTTGCTTCCAAGATTTGCTACCTAATAGAGCTTGAACAAACTGTTAAATCAATAACATTTGACAAGTATAGCATCTCTCAATTCACCTTTATACGAATATATTTCGCTAAAAAAACCTTCTGTAAAGTAGAGAGATCTAGTAGAGTAACAACATTATCCAAAGAAAAACACGTAACGTTAAGAAATGGAGGAAAACGTTATATAGAAGGAAACGAAGTGTTTAGAGTCAACTTATGGGACTTTATAATTTGTCATCCCTTCGAAAAAAGAAGGAAGAAGATAGATCAAATAGCAAAATATCCGATATTTGCTCCGTGACTTGACTCCTTGAAGAGTGTTTCCATTACGACAATGACCATCTTTCACGAGAGATAAACTTTTTTTTTTTTTTTTTTGAAATATCTGATTTCAAATATTGTACAACTTATAATTTCTCAATGTTTCTACAACTATTGAGTAAGAGATAGAAAGATTAATGATCTATGTTAGAAAATTATATATTTTTTCGCTTCGTGAGCAATAATAGAGCCTTTTTCAGGCCCATAATGGATATGTTGAGCCCATTCTTCTGTTGCGAGCCAAACCCATAATGAATATGATTAAAAAGGCCATTTATTGCCCACAGAGGAAAAAAGTAAGAAGAAAAGGCCCATTGTGAGCTTGCTGAACCCAAAATGGGTCCGGTGGTGAGGTGGGGGCCTGTTATATCCAGAATTAAAATTGCTGGGGATTTTCGCCAGCTCTTTTCGGTCCATCTGGCATGTATATTTCTATTATTCAAGAATGTTTATTAAAATAAATTACTACTAACAATGCTAAAATTGTTACTACGGTAATACAGTAAATATATTACAGTAACATTAAGCACATAAAAATTTGTAATTTTTTTTATTAATTACAAAGTTTTATTAATTATCAGGGTAAAAATATGAATATTTTAATTATTTTCTATTGTAGCATGTGTATAAATCAGGGATGTTCAGTCCGCGGCCCACTTAATATTTTTATGCGTCCCACTGCACCCTAAATTTTTAGGTACATTTTCATTTATTTTGGTAAAGTATGTCGTAAAAATTATTCTCGTTTTTCTGGATACACTTTGATGTCGAAATGACATAATTGGTGCTAGAAAATTGTTTTATCTAAAAAACTGTTATGCGTGTGAGGTAGTACCGTACTGTACATACTGTTGTGAACAATTCTTTTCGTGCATGAAAAACATGAAACTGCTGAAAGAAATATGTCGAATGATTCCCATTTAACTAACATTCTTAGAATTAAGACGAATACCATAAAAGCAGATATTGACAATATTATAAAAGGAAGGCAATGTCAAAAATCGCATTGAATTTATTTTTATTTTGTGTGAGTATAATGTTTTTACTGTCAATAATACAGTATTTTTTGTAATTATATGTATTTGTTGTTAAAATTTGATATTCATATTTTGAACTTTTTAAAAGCATATATGTATATAATGTACTTTCGTGGCCCACTGAATATATATAAATTTCTAATTTGGCTCATAAGGATAAAAGGTTGGACAACTCTGGTATAAATCATCACCACTTTATGTTAATAAAAGCTAGACACTAAAAATTCCGTAAAATAATTTTAAAATATAATAAAAAATAATAATAAACATAAGCAGTTCGCTGCTAAATATTAGAAAATAATTACCAATAAAGTTCTCATATAAAATAAAAAAATTTGAATTTATAAACTACTATTGGCTAAGGGAATAGCTTCTTAACCAATAACCTTTCAGAAATTCAAATCAATAGCCAATCACCATTGAAATCATACAAAATTGTGAAACGATTTCTCATATATTTAGCAAAGAACCTCCAATGTTTAAAATTATTTATTTTTTAGGAAATTTTTCGAATTTTATTACAAATTCGAATTTATTATTTTTACTATTGATTTACCTTCCATATAAATTTGCGTCACTTGTACTGTAATCAATAGAAGTATATTGATTCTTGAATATATTATATACAGCTCCAAAAATACATAAATTTACATATTTATAATTTGTAAAATTACAAATTAAGTGTCCAAGCATACAAATAAGCGTACAAATGCATTAATTTGAATTAATATCAATAATTTAGTACTACTTTACTAATAATTCCATACATTTGATACTTAAATACTAGTTATAGCGTAGTAAATGTTTTAAATTAGAATTTTATTAGAGTTATTCCTCCAAAATAATTTGATATTGTTACTACATTAGTATAAATGACGAATTGATAGATTTAGAATTCGTTTTATATTTAAATTTACAAAAGAAGGGATCAGCGAGAGAAAAGAAATTGAATTTGAAGATTATGAAAATATTTTATTATAAAATGTAATATAATTATTAATTTAAAAACGTGTACTCTCGAACCTGTAAATAACGGCCACCTTTCAACACATACAACGGCCATTTTTTCAAAAAACGAATGTGTTTTTCTAACAGTGTTTTTGAACAATATTCACCACTGCGTTTTCACGGATCATACCCTCCAAATAACGGTCACCTCTACAGAAAGGTATTATTTCCGAACGAAAGTGCATACAAAATAACCTCTAAATAACGGCTACCTATAAACAGCGGTCATTTACTCGAAAACAATTGTTTTTCTAACACAAATACATACAACAAACCCTCCAAACAACGGTTATTTTTTTTTGTTTTTATGTTTCCACTGGCCATTGTTTAGAGGTTTGACCTCATACAAATATAATTATAATCATACGATATTTTATATTTAAATTATCCTTTTGGAGAATAAATACCTTTTAAATCCTTCCATTTCCTTTACTTAAAAGAAAAAAAAANAGTCTTACATTAGAAATCAAATATTATAACATTGTTTCTTATGTTTAAGTAACTAAATATTATATTTTGTGTTAAATATTTAACTGAAAAAGCAAAGCTATGTTAACAGCATGCATGTAACTTATACTGTGAAATATGAAATATAACTTTATTCACAATTAATTACAATACATTCTAAATAAACGTAATTACAGCTTATGTAAGAACGAAATGAAAAACTGATAGATACAAAATATATTTTTATTTTATTTCATTGTATTTTTTAAAAAAATAGCTTTTTCTTGGAAGTTTTTTTACGTACAACCAAATAAATAAATTATTTAAAAATACAAAACTTGAAATATTTTGATGCACATAAACAACTTCTAACACCAATTTCTTTTGTTACTGTAGTAGCATAATCGTGCTACTATAGTAGGTTACGCTTCTGAAGCTGATGTTATCACTGTGGTTGCTGGGTTACGCTATTTCAGGCATCAGGAACATAATTATTACCAGAGTGCGGTTGAGTTACATATACGTGGCAGAAACATAATTTGCATTATAATAGCATAGTTATGCTACTTCAGAAGATTGTAATTATCATTATAATAACGTAATTATGCTACTTCAGGAGAAGTAATTGTCATTGTAACAGCAAAGTCATGATACTTCAGCAAACATAATTACCACTATAATAGCATAGTTTTTAATATCATGCCACTTCAGCATTAGAAGCTTAATTGTTACTGTAAAAGTGCGGGTTACGCTTGCTCAATAGTGTGTGAAAAAACATAATTGTTGCTATAGTAATACGTTTATATTATAATATCGGAAACATAATTGTTACTAAATTAGTACAGTTATACTACTTTAGTAACAAAAGTTTGTATAAAAGCACAGCTTAATACACCGAAAGTTACGTTTCGATGAAATGCGTTGTTTACTAAAGTAGTGTAAGTGTAATAATGTAGCAAAAGTGATGTCGTTTCTGTTATATACGCGATACTATAAACGTGTTACTACAGTAACAATTATGAATTTCACACAACTACGAATCAAGCATTATCAACACTGTTACAATAACAATGCTGAAGTAGCGTAACTACGTTACTATAGTGATATGTTTTTGCCAAGAGTTTGCTTTTGTAACTAAATTAACATAAGTGTACTACTATAGTATTAATATATCTTATGATTACGCCAATTTAATAGTTTATTAAAAATTGGCGTAATCATACGTCATGATTATGATTTTGTTACTATAACAGCACGAAAATAATGTAATACATTGGATCTTATCATTTTTACTGTATCAATATATGATAGCATTTGTTACATTTTTTTACATTTATATTACAGAATGGGTAACTTACACTTGATATTCAGGTATTTTACCGCCAAATTTAATTGTATTTTATGTAGAAAATTACGTAAAGTGAGTATAAAATATGTTACTATAGTAATAAATCTACATTCGAGTGATGTTTAAAACTTTACTAAATACAATTTTATTAAGTAAAATTAAAGTTATTCCATACTTTGTTACTATAGTAACACAGCTAAGTTGCTTCAATAACATTATGTATCCTTTAACATCCATATTCTACTATAGTAAACATAGCTATGTTGCTTTAATAACGTTATGAATGCTTTATGTTGGAGTACACGTGTATTCGACCTACTGATCAATGGTTTGCTCTTGTTACTATAGTTACTCTTGTTCTTATAGTAGTAAAACGGCAATATTACTAGAAAAAATGGCCAATTTACAGCTAAATACCTAAATTTTACTATCAGAATTACCATATTTTTTGTATAAAATTACATAGATTATGCTATAGTAACAATCGATTATTCTTTGCATTCTACCATAGAAAATTTCATCGAATAATGGCATATATATATATATATTTCCTCTGGATGTTCGGATCGATGTCGTAACAAAGTTAAGTGCTGCTATGGTAACAAATTTTATCGAATTTTTACCAGAAATAAATTAAATATAAAATCATTTATGGGTAGATGTTACGTAAAATTTAATTGGCTTATACAAAGTATTAATTTACGTATCTACAAATTAACGAGTTTGTTAAAAGCAAAATTTGAAATGACTTTATTTATATCCTTTATTTATATTCTTTAAAATTATTTTCCTTGAAAGCCTTAAAGCAAATTGACATGGTTTAATGCTACCTTAAGAACATTAAAATGCATAAAATTAAGCAATATTTTACTTAATTATGGTCAAACTTTATCGTGTTTCTGAAGGATTTAACGTAATTGAATATTAGTTTTATGCATTATTTCACTGTCTGTCTGTCTGTCTGTCTGTCCTTTCCGTATCTCGAGAATGGTGTTAGATAGATGAAAAGAATGACCACATGTGGAAAGCGCGAGGACCGGCGACCCAAATTAACTACACATATACTTCTGGTGTGGACGGTAGTCACGTGATTTTATTTAGTTTAAAGATGATTAAACATCGCAGCCCCTCATTGTGACGATGTCACAAAATAAATAATTAATTTTTTAGGTTGTATAAGAATAATTACACTAGATTATAAAATTTCTTGATAAAATCAAGAAAAATTTACCACGTTTTCTGAAGAATTTGCTTTAAAATTATTCGAAATTTTGTGGAAAAAATGCAATTTGAACAATTGATTAAAAATTTTTTTAAAACTCAATATCTTCATTAATAAACATTCCACATTACAAAATTCGGGTTAAATCCACCAAAAAAAGGCTGAAAATTTGGCATAAAACTAATTAAAATCGATTAAATTAACACTAGATTTAGAGTTTTTAAGACGAAACGAAGCGAATTCATCACTTCCGTTATTTTTGTAAAGAGTAGAAACGTGCTTATTAATTTTATCGAGTGACAGACAAACAAACAGACTCACCCAACCTTCTTCCAATGCGAACAAATCTGATGTAGTAGTAGCATTTAATACTGTTCAAACAAGCGAAGTGCCACAACTAAGTGAATACAATCTGGGGTATGAATATTCGATAGGTTCTCTCTTTGGATAATCTGAGAAAGGACTTGAAATTAATCCTTTGCAGGAGCAAACAATCAACATTCAGGAAGTGTAGGAATAAACAGTTCCTTCTGTACACATATTCTGTTTGTGCTTAACAGATCAAAATGAATTAACAGGAAGGGAAAAAAGGGCAGTAATCTTCATAAAAGTATCACTGGGAAGTGTAGAAAAGTCATTAACACGTAAATTATGCGGTATATACCCCCTTTATCTTGTTAGAATACGAAATTTGGCCATTTATGATGTACGAGCCATACTAATTGTGTTCTGTAGTGTTTTTTAAAGGTGCCGTGTTTTGTTTTGGGTAACGCCTACGTTTTAAAAATAATACATATCGCGGTGTTTAGTAGTGTTATTTTAAAGTGTTAAATCTGCATTCTTTACGGTGTTACGTTTTGTTTTGTAGTGTTAAAGCTTCATTTTAAAGGTGTTTTACCTTATTTTGTAGGTTAAATCTGCATTTTTAATACTTTAAACCTTACGCTGCAGAGATTAATTTACATTTTTAAACTGTACAAGATTGTTTTACTGTTAGAAAAATAAAAATATTAAAAAATATATTTTCTAAAATTAAAGTTTTATTTTTAAAATAATTTATAATAGGTTTTGGCTAGAGCCTTATCAA